>NC_067225.1:17135454-17443954 GCF_019924925.1 Ctenopharyngodon idella | reverse complement strand
GTTCAAAAGAGAAGCATTTATTTGAAATAATTTGTAACAATGTTAAAGACTTACATTTACAATACATTTAATATATCCTTGCTGCATAAAATAGTTTCTTACCCCCAAAGAAAAAGAAAACCTTACAGACCCCAAACTTTTGAACGGTAGTGTAAATATTTGCTGTGGTGCCTCATCTAACTGTTTTTGAACAAAAACTCCCTAAATTAATTTTAAACTGACAGCCCTAAAACATATACTGTATCAAAGTCTGTAACTTGAAAGACTTAAGGCCCGTTCACACCAAGAACAATAACTATAAAGTTAACGATCAAGATATAGTTCTAAAATCGTTAATATGAAAAAAATATGAAAGAGCAAGAGTCAACAACACAACTATAACAATATCGTTGGAACAAAGTCCCTTTAAGACAAATCATTTCACTCGGCGGCCATCTTTGAAACGCCTCTCGGGCATTCAAGTGCAGCTCCTATCTCTTTGAATGGGGAAACATCAAATTATCCAAAGTTGTTTGCCAAGCTTTTGATTAAATTTCATATTTGAAATCACCAATGAAATCTGACAACAACTGTCTCAGAAATTCTGTTTCTAAATGTTTGAATCACGACAAAAAAAAACCCCTGTATTTTTCAGGCTGGATCGAGCTAATGTGCATGCGCAGTCTTAAATGCGCGTCTCTTGTGTCTCATTTCGGAGGCGCGCGTCTGACTGTTTCTATAGGAACCGGAGCTTCTAACAGCCGCTGTAGTGACGCAATGACTTTACCAATCGGCGATTGGCTCTTATTTAGAAGGCGGGACTTATTCCGCAATATTGCACGTTGCACTTTCTCCCATTCAAAACAATATGAGTGACGCGTCTTGTGTTATTCTATAGTCTTTGGTTATAGTTACCATTCTTGGTGTGAACAGGCCTTTATTTACGTTCTAATGCATCTCTGTGTGGTATGCACACAGAAATTGCATAATGACTGATGCTTCATTTGGGAGTTAGAGATTAAATGGATCACACTCCACCAGAATATGTCATTCCCACATCAAGACAGATTGAGGCTGAATAGAGACTTCAAATTATTAAGCATGAAGGATTCATTACCTCATGTTAATATACTGGCTGTCTGGCACCCAGCGTATAGTTACTGTGATATGTTACCATAACATCTTAAAGTTTACATTCATATGTATGGTTTCATTTGACTTCACAATGTCAGCACACTTGCACTGGAGAGTTCTCAATTGGCGACAGAGAGAGAGAGACATGTCTCCACTCTCAGAGTTCATGTGACATAGGCCTTTCTTCTCCAAAAATATAAATGTGTGGATTAAAAAAAGACTATTTATACCAACCAGACTAATTAAGTTTTATTTATAGCTCATATCTTAAAATAGGCTTAACTGGGCAATGTGCGCGGTTGGCATTCATTAAACTTGGCCAGCAAAAAGAGTGCACTGTTATCACAAATGGCAGCTTTGTGTTCTATGAAAAATGAGCTTTTTCTTTCACAGTCCCATGAGAGAAGGCCAATGACCTTTTTATTTTCCCCCAAACAGCAAGGTTGGGGGAGACAGACAGTGGCCAAGGTGATGCTGTAAACTTAAGTGAAAGAGAACTTTTCTACAAACTTCTTTATGTTCACCAAAACTGTTATTCATTTTTTTTTTCATCTTTCATTTAATCTTTGCCAAAACGCAAACAGTCATGCCAATTAATTAAACTGAACTGAAATTAGATTTGAAGGTCTCGTATGGGCCTTCATGAAGTGCACCAGAATCTCTACAACAAAAAAGAACTGTGAGATTAAAAAAAAACACTGTGAAATGTAATTATGTGTACATTTCTGATTCTAAAATGTTGACGTCAGAGAGCTGCCACTTTGATCACATGTAATGAAATGTAGATGCAGAGTAAACTATGGCTCAGTTTACATCAGTCCTTCATAAAAGCTAGGGTGCTCATTCCATTTTTCAGAGCCAAAGTCCAGCTTCAAGCAGAAATAAATATATTTCGTTCCATGTGACACAGTTGATTTTCACATGGCCCTTTACCACCGTTTGTTTATCAAGAACTCCAAACGGGTTTTCCCTCTCGGAAAGAGCACTGCGGCTCTGATGTTTGCTGTGCACATATTCCATTTCAAAGCCATGTGGCTCCCTCTTTCTCTGTCAAAGAGCCTCTGTAACTCCCTCTCTTGATCTCTTCCCTACACACACATCTGTCTATCCACCAACATGTGCAGAAAAAATGAAGGAAAATAGGAACAGGGTCCAAAGGTGCTCCATCAACCTCTCACGTTATTAGTGATGGTCCCTTCTCTGTTTTCAATCCCTTAAAAACTGCTGGACGGAGGGAAACACTCACTTAAAATCTTTTCCTGGACCGAGACTGCATTAGTTCAGAGTGCATGAAACCCCTGCCACCAGGTTACTGATCGACAATCCCTCAGTGTCCATTATGCAAAGCCTAGAGAGAGTTTGAAGGCAATAATCTACATTATACCGGCATGTTTTGACTTCCAAGCAAGGAGGCGAATACGCAGGTCTCAGAAACTTTGCATCAATCACATGCTTACACCAGATGGAGGCTTATGTTTTTTATTAGGCACTGTGTGTTAGAGATATTCACCATACTGCCAGAGGACAAGATCACATTCCCATCGATATCAGGTTGTTTTCGGTTTGATTTCTGATGCACCTCTGGGAATGTACTGGGGCAGGGTTGACAAGATTGATAGACAAGGGAGGACTGGGAAAAGGAGAGAAACCGTGAATAATGCAGGTTATGAGATCATAGAACAGTGTTATCCATCTTATTTTTCAACGTGGAAGTAAGCTATTTCTTGTGAATTTATGAGACTTCCGATTCATTAGTCGCTATCCACCTTTTTCCTACGCCCCATGACGCTTTACGTGAATCATGGGAGTAACTTGTTAATCTGTAAACATTCAGCGACTGCCAATACACTTGTTTAAAGGTTTGCTCTATGAGGTGACATTGCACTCACCCTCAACCATTGAACATCAAAAGAAAACTTAAAAGTGTTAGAGTATTAACAAATTCCTATCCTGATGCATTCAAGCTTTATAATGGCAGTGAACGGGACCAACGAGTATGAAGCTTAAGAAAGTGCATTCATACCTCATAAACGTACTCCACACGGCTCCGGGGGGTTAATAAAGGCCTTCTGAAGCGAAGCAATGCGTTTGTGTAAGAAAAATATACATATTTAACAAGTTATAAAGTAAAATATCTAGCTTCCGCCAGACCGCCTTCCGTATTCAAATTACAAAAAAAAAAAGCGTAACTGATGTCGAAAGGCATAGGACGTAGTGTAAGCATTTTGCATCTTTGTAATTTGAATTATAAATATTTTACTTTATAACTTGTTAAATATGGATATTTCTCTTACACAAACGCATCGCTTCACTTCATAAGGCCTTTATTAACCCCCGGAGCCGTGTGGAGTACGTTTATGATAGATGGATATACTTTCTTGAGTTTCATACTCGTTGGTCCTGTTCACTGCCATTATAAAGCTTGGATGCGCCAGGATATTTATTAATATAACTCCAATTGTGTTTATCGGAAAGAACAAAATCATTTGAGGGTGAGTAAAGCTTGGGGTAATTTTCATTTTAAAGTGAACTAATCCTTAAAGTCTATTTTATGTAACATAAGAGTATGTTGCGTTAATCAAAAATTCCTCATTAACTGGAACATTGATGGATATTTCAAAGTACTTGTCTTCTTTTTGACAGATTTCCAAGTAAACACTGCTGATAGGGATTAGAAGTCGAAAAAAGGAGAAAACCACACTTTTTTCACAAGTGCTGTGTGAAAATCCGGGAAAGAGATCTGAGTGAGGATTTTGGGGGAAAATATATTAAATTTTAATACAGCGGAATACAAAGAAAAAAGATAGGAAGAACAGAACACAACTAGTGGACTGAAAAGAACTTTTGTCACTGATATTCTTGTGATTCCAGTGTGACATTAATATACCAAGTGCTACATTATTTTCCTGCATTATTTGTAGCGCAACCTTATTATTTGAAATGATTTGTTACAGTCATTTTGAGTGGAAGTTTTCCAAACCGGAAATACTAACCTTTTAAAAACCTAATTTAAAAAGCAGCAGGCTCAGTCGGAAAAAGGTGGATAAGTAAATAACTAGAATAAAGTAATAGACTAGAATAGAATAAAGTAAAACTAGAATAAAGTGCAGTAAGTGGTAAAACCGTGTTTATCATTCCAACGATAAATTAAAATAATATGATAAAAAAAAATAAAAAAAACACCACCACCAGATTCCGTGTCAAATCAACCAAATTTCAGAAACTTTCCCGGCTCAAATTTTTGATTTTGTTAATATTTTTTTCTGTAGAAAGACATAAATAGGGATTAAAGCCAAAATATTAAATGTCACAGATGTATATTTACTGAGTAATCCACTATTTTGTAGAGGGGGGGTCAAAATTGCAATTTCCACCTGACATTTAAAGCCAATTTACAGGGGTGTAGAAATGACTTTAGAAAGATGGCAGCATCATTATCTTATTTTTGCACAGAGATTGGTAGGTCTATTAGTAAAATCTGCTGACTTTAACAATCTTTGTTGCATTACATGCCAACAGTGACAGTTCAAAAATGGCAAAAAGCACTTCTTGTGTTTTTTGCCTCAAGTTTGCATGCCTGTAACTCAAGAAGTATTAAAAGATATCTTAAAGGGTTAGTTCACCCAAAAATGAAAATAATGTCATTTATTACTCACCCTCATGCAGTTCCATACCCGTAAAACCTTCGTTAATCTTCAGAATGCAAATTAAGATATTTTTGTTGAAATCCAATGGCTCAGTGAGGCCTGCATAGCCAGCAATGACATTTCCTCTCTCAAGATCCATTAATGTACTAAAAACATATTTAAATCAGTTCATGTGAGTACAGTGGTTCAATATTAATATTATAAAGTGACGAGAATATTTTTGGTGCGCCAAAAAAACAAAATAACGACTTGTATAGTGATGGCCGATTTCAAAACACTGCTTCATGAAGCTTCGGAGCGTTATGAATCAGCGTGTCGAATCAGCAGTTCGGATCTTTTTTTCTTTTAAAGAGGAATATCTGAAGAACAAATAACGTTGAAACTAGAACATTTTTACACCCTGTATCTCATTTCTAGTTATAGTTTCTAGCAATTTCTAGTTCTAGTTTCTAGCCATCTTTGTTTCATATAATGAAACATGGCTTATCAGTCATATAATGAAACAAAGATTGCTAAAGTCAGCAGATTTTACTAACAGACCTACCAATCTCTTTGTAAAAAAATAAAATAATGATGCTGCCATCATTCTAAAGTCATTTTTACACCCCTGTAAATTGGCTCCAAATCTCAGGTGAAAATTGTCATTTTGACCCCCCTCTACAAAATAGTGTATTACTCAATAAATATACATCTCTGACATTTAATATTTTGGCTTTCATCACTATTTATGTTTGTCTTTCTACAGAAAAAAATATTAACAAAATCAAAAATTTGACCCGGGGACCTCTGGTTGAGTTGACACAGAATGACCCACCATTCTGTAATGTGAAGTAGCATAACAGAATATTTTTGTACAGCTAAAATAACTGGAAGAGGCTGTAGATGTTAAAAATGGCTCTTACGTTAAAAATAAGGTGGATACTTTGCCATTGCATTAGGGCAATAATTTGTTTAGTATCTGAGAAGAACGTACAAAATGTGCTTTGTGCAGTCCATTACACATAGTGATTCACTATCAGGTGGTCAAGTGTGCTTATCTATGCATAAATGGCTTATCAGTCAGATTTCCAGAAGAACTGGAAGTCCAGAGTCCCAAGGGCATATGTGTGAGGTTTGTGCGTGTGCTCCTACCCGGCTAGTGAGAGCCGCCTGCCTGTTGAGCAGCTGGTCTTTGTCTGTGCACATCTGAGAAGGCAGATCCTTCGGCAGCCGGTTCTCCTCCAGCTCGCTGCTCTCGCCTGATACATCACCAGAGGGAAAACATGGCAGGAAATGATAGGATATACATGTGTTCTAATTATACCCTGATACCCCAGAAGACCCATCACCAATGAGCTCATTCAGAGTGTCGAGTACCTGTGGGTGTATCAGCCAGGTTTCTGGTGATGATCTCACGGATGCGGGCAGGAACTGGCGTGGCGATGGACTCCTCCTCATCTCCGCGCACAGTGTAAGGCTTTTCCTCGGCACTGCTATCTGGGTTAAGCAGTGACTCCTCCAGCTTCTGCATTATCAATATTAGTGCAAGGAGAGGGGCTCACACACTGCAATCAGGTGACCTAGTCTCACTGCTGATCTAAAAAGCTTTGATGTTTGTTAATAAAACTTTATGTATTATTTAATTATAATGTATTTTTTATTGCAACTAGTTCGTATTGTCTGTCTCTGTTTCAATTTGATGTCACAACAGCACAAGGAAATGAGTCACCTGTCTTCAAGTTTCACAGAAGAACCTGAAACTGACCCACTGATCGACCTTAATTTGTTGAAACATAGCAAGGCTCGTTAATATTAAATCAAGCTCTCTCCTCTTTCATTCACACTTGCTGTTTTGAATAGGTAACAGTGCAATAACCTATTTAAGTTACAGCTGGTTGAAGATCAGCTTTCCTGCTGGAAAACACGCACCTGAATCACGGCTTCCAGTCCTTGATCTCCTTCACAACTCATCTGGAAACTGGTAGTGATCCAATGCACTTTAATAGCCGAACAGCGACGTTTTTCCAATTGTCCTCGATTCTTGCTGAGACCTAAAAGTGCTTTTAAACGCTTAAACTGGGCTTAGCAAGTTGCTATGTCAGCTAATAAAGTCTTAAATGCATTAAAAGTTGTGCTTTATAGGAATAAAGGTTGCAGAGTGCTTTACACTTCAATATTAATGCTTTAATAACGCGCGTAAGCAAATTAAACGCAAACTATTTAGTGTTAGTATAAAGCCACAAGTGTAAAAGTTTCAATCACAGCACCAGCTCGAGATGGGTGCCTATGGTTGCCAGGGAAACCGGACGCTCTCGCGTGTTGTCATGAGAATTAAAACGCAAGCTTTCCGGCTTCCATAGTTACAAACACAGCAGGTCACGGCTGAACAAATACAACACTGGTTATTCCAGTCATTGTTGCAACTTTGTTAAAAATCCATTTAAGTTAATGCTAACTAACATGGGTATTAAATGATAACTAACATGGGTATTAAAAAGTACAATTTTGTAATAAACATTATCAAACATTAAAAATAAAACATATTTCGAAATAAATTCAGTCAAAAGAAATAATAATTACAATTTTACATTTACTTTTTACTGGACAAAATAAGTAGCATGTGATACAACTGGTAAAAATGCTTAAAAAATGTATCATCCATTATATTAAAATGTCAACCTAAAGGCCATTTAATTCAAAGAGTTAATGACCATATGAAGGCAAAGAACAGCTATATAAGACAGGAAAAAAAACATATCCCTTATCAAATACATATTACAAAACAAAACTCGATATAGCTACACAATTTTCACAAATAAAAACAATAATTGATTTTATCTTGGGAGTACAACAAATTACATTGTGTTATTTATTAAGTGATTATGCAATTCTTATTTTCTAAATGATAATCACCAGAAGGCTGAGAAAAGGTGACATTTTGCCCCAAAGCTTAAAGGGTTAGTTCACTCAAAAATGGAAATTCTGTCATTTATTACTCACCCTTTTGTCGTTCCACACCCATAAAACCTTCGTTCATCTTCAGAACACAAATTAAGATATTTTTGATGAAGTCTGAGAGGTTTCTGTCTCTCCATAGAGATCCAATGCAACTACCACTCCAAGGTCCAGAAAGGTAGGAAAAATAAATAATAAAATACTCCATGTGTCTCCAGTGGCTTAAACTCAATTTTATGAAGCAATGTGAGTGTTTTGTTTGTGCAAAAAAAAAAAACAACAACAAAAAAAACATAATTTACCACTTTATTTACAAAATAATATTATCCAAAGCATGTTCACACAACAATGCCAACACAACACGCATGTGTCGTGATGCTCTCGTGAACACTCACGCATGTGCGTTGAGTTGACGCGCAAGTCTGAACACAACACGCATGCGTCGTAGAGCTCTTGTGAACACGCGTTGCAGATCAATATTTTTGTAAGTAAAGTGGTAAATTATGTTTTTTTTTTTTTTTTTGCACAAACAAAGCACTTACGTCGCTTCATACAATTGAGTTTAAGCCACTGGAGTCACATGGAGGACTTTAATGATGTCTTTTTTCTACCTTTCTGGACCTTGGATTGGTAGTTGTGTTAGATCTCTATGGAGAGACAGAAACCTCTCATCAAAAATATTTTAATTTGTGTTCCAAAGATGAACGAAGGTCTTGCGGATGTGGAACGACACAAGGGTGAGTAATAAATGGCATAATTTTCATTTTTGGGTGAACTAACCCTGTAAGTCGAGATTTAGGGGACAGGACAGATATTAAGTCTCATCAGGGAAGAATTCAGTCCACTGGGAAGTGTCCAGGAAGATGGAACAGCAGCCACTGTAGGTCCAGAGTCTGGGAAGAAAGCACTCCACCTTCCAAGTGTTGGAGCCACGGTTGTATACTTCCACTTCCACACCGTAATCCCCCTCCATGCCCTTCCAGTGCCCTCCAGTCACATACAATTGCCTGCCTAGAACCACCAAATCCCCATTCTCATGGAGGGTGTGCAGAAACTGAATCTGGGAAGAAAAATGACAAACATAAAGATTGTACATAAGGGTTTGGCTAACTTTATATGTGCTCAATTCTCTGTGTAAAAAGAATTATAATATAAAACTCACTTTTTCCCACATATTACCCTCTGGGTCATACAAATAGACCTTTTTGGTGTTATCTGCTACAAGGTAAATGACTCCATCCATAGAGACGGAGCGGGGAGAAGAAAGATATTTAGGAATGAAAGGAGAGCAGATGATACACCAGCTATCTGTTGAAGAAGAGAAACCTCATTTACAAAAGTATCCTCAAACTACATAGTATTGAACTGTGGTTCAATGTTGGCAGGGCTCCATGAGTGAATAACATTATAATTTACACTCTGTCTAGTAAAGTGTTTCATTAAATTGTTCTGAATTGCTAGTTCCAATATAAAACTATTCGTAATAAGAAATTAGAGGCTCTAGTATGACAAATGTGGTTTGTTTTTACTGATATTGTAATGTCTATTAGTAACTGTTAAATACATCCTAGCCAAGTTGACATGTGTTCTCTCTTACCTATGACAGGGTTGTAGCACTGCATAGTCAGGGCATTATATTTAACAGCACAAGAACCAATGAGGTACAGCTTTCCTTCACACGACGTGGCCGTAAAGTTAGTCACGTACTTCAGTGCTGGGCCTGTGAGAGTCCAGCAATTACTGAATGGGTCATAATGTTCAACTTCAACAAAATCCATTGTAGTTCCTGTCAATGAAAAGACAATGCAATGTTACATAAAAATGTCCAGTTCTGAAGGGAAATCTACTCAAAGACCTTTGTCTGAAGCCTCCAGTTGGAAACTGATTTGTTTTCTTACCACCAATTACATAAATCTCTCCATTAAGAGTTGCAGAAGAGTGGTTAGTCCTGGGCCGCAACATTGGGGCGACTGTGACCCACTTCCCCTCACGAGTGATGAACTTCCAGGTCTCTGTGGTGGACCAGGTGTTGGACTGAGACCCTCTTGATCCTCCTGAGAGTTATACAAATGTTGTAATTGGGTATTTTTTTCCATTCTGTGGAAATTCTGATGAAGGCTTAGCTGATTTATTTGATCAGCTGTCCCCATTGGTGACCAGGCAACATTAGGCGATAATGCCCCCAAGAATCCCAGGTAATCACAAAGTTAATGTTCTGCTTCTTTGTCCTCTAGTCCCCACATTTCTAAAGTGGTTTCAGGTCTTATGTGAGTCTTAGTGGGATTGTTTATAAGACAGGGGACTGTTTTATCTCAGCATCTCCAAATCCTCACTAGAGATGACGTTCCATTCATGTGTGTAATAAAACTATAAATCTTACTGATCCTTTTCCAAAGGGCACAGGCTCTATAAATACCCTGAAAATCTGTGGATTGTTTTCTTTTGGTAAAAATAGAAGTTGTGTCCTGCTCCTTTTTTTTTTTTTTTGTACCATTTTATTCTCTTTTCTTCAGTCTCTCTTTCCTTGTCATTATGGTTTGAGGCATACAGACCAAACCAACCAATCAGCAAATTATCCATACTACTATAAATATTGTGAAGAAAACATTTTTTGGCTAAGTTGATGAGGAAATACAGCTTTTACCAACAGTTACATATCTTATGAAAATATGAAAAGCGTTCATCTCACCTGTGACATAAACATTGCTGTTTAAGGAGACAATAGAATAACCCCATTTATTGTAGTTGGGAAAATCAGGTAGCTGAAACCACTGCCCTATGAAAAAAAGAAAAAAAGAAAAAAAGAAAAAAAAAGTACTTTAAAAATCAGTTAAATTTTTTTGGAATGGTCCACTTTTTACATTCCACTAACTATGTGTAACTTTGCAACTACATATCTACTAACTCTCATTAGGGTATTAGTCAAAAGACTATTAGTAGACTGTTAGGTTAGGGTTAGGTGTTAGGGTTTGGTTTAGTTGACATGTACTTGTCAAGTTACTTATAGTGAGTAGAATGTCTGTTGGGGGAGCATCAAAATAAAGTGTCAGCAGATATTAAGCAGACAGTCTACTAATACTTTAATGACTGGTACTTGACATGTAGTTGCAAAGTTACTTGTAGTAAGTTAAAATGTTTAAAGTGGACCATCAAAATCACCAGCTAATACATGTTTGTTAACTACCAATTAAAAGTTAGGGTATACATACTCCTTTTTTTCATTATTGCTGTTTTTTTTTTTTTAGAACTTAAGAATAAGAGAAAGGTCATCAAAGAAACAAATATTCTTTCAACCAGCATCAAGAGGTGAAGCACACTTATTTTAAAGGATTCCCATGTTTGTTGACTGCTTATTATTAAACAATTCAACTTACCCTTTTAAAAATTACAATTTTAGTATTGTAAAGAAATTCATACATGAGAAAATTTGTCTCAAAAACTAATTTCAACCATAAGCTTCTAGTATATGTAAATGAGCAATGTGTACACTTTCTCTGTGTTACCTGTTTATTTGTCATTCCTTTTTGCCTTTGACAGCTCTAGGGCTTTTGTGAAATGTGGAAGGATATTATAGTTGTTGAAGTTTTCCTACATTTTTTTGGCAAAAGGAAATGCCACAGACCCTTTTCTTTTTCTACTGCATGCACAGCCAAACTTTATTAGAAATATCATCTTGCCAGTGGTGAATTATCCCTTTAAAGTGTATTCAGATTTGACTGTTAGTATGCAAGTGTTCCACATTAACGATAATTCTCCCCAATGGAGTTGATGTGTCAGTTGTAGTTGTCCTTACCAAGCTTTGGGTTGTAGAAACCACAATTTCTGGGGTGCAACCTTCTACCTTCATCTTCATCCTCATCTTCATCATCTGAGTCATCCAGTGAGCGACCACCCATCACAAATAAAACCTCCTGCAGGTTGAAGGCATTTTGAGCAACCCTCTGCTCTGACACATCTCCTGTCTTTTCTCGTTTCTGAAGAAAACAACAACACAAAATGCATTTTGTAGAATGGAATATAAAGTTTAAGAAACCTCAATAAAATAGATTTCTGTCTGACTCTGACCTCTCTACATATTCTCTCCACCAACTCTTTGGATTCTAGCGAATTCTGCACCAATGGCTCCTTAAGCAAGTTCTCAGTGAGGTAGGATTCTGGGAGGAGGGAAAGCTTAGCCAAGCTTAACAATTCTTGCAGGTGACAGATCCGATTTTCTATACAATGCCTGACCCAAGCCAAAATTGCCTCGGCACAGGACCGGTCATCTCTTACGTGCAGATCCTCGTCCTTCAAGCAGGCCACCAGTCGGTCTTTCTCCAGCAGCAAAAACTCCTCGTGTTGTTGCACTTCCTCAAAGTTTTCAAGGAGGAAGCCCCAGGCTTTGGCAACCACTTCAGGGCATCCATGGATCTCTCCAAACTCATGGATTCCCAAGCAGTTTGTGGCATCTATCTGGTGCTGCAAATATCGGCTGCATACAGAACGGACGGTGTGGAACTGAAGCTGACTGGACGTGCAGATGAGTCCCTCCACGTTGTTTTTGTTGATGGTGAGTTTCCCTGTATAAGCAAAGTCCAACAGTGTTGACAATACATTCGGATCTACATCATGAAGCTCGACACGAGCAGCAATGCTCTCCACGAAATCTCCTGAGAACATGGAACGGAAGTAATGGCTGCAGAGTGCAAGGATTCCCCGGTGACAGGGGAAATCCTGTCCACCAGCGCACAAGGTGACATCCACAAGTTTGGGTTGAGAACAGAGGGAGCGCAGGCCCTCCAAGATGCTCTGCGGATGGGAAGAGAGGCAGAAGTCTAGGTCGTCTACATTACGCACCATGACGACACTCTGACCTATGGCCTTAATGCATTCAGGGCCAACCAACAGATGTTTTCAGTGTTTACCTACATCGGACAAGACAAATGGGTATAATCAGTCACATGAAATACGATTGCAACATTCATGATCACAGCAGTATGGAGCCTCCTATGACCTGAGGACAAATTTTCAGGCTTTCTGCTTGGTAACAGAACATTTCAGAAACAAATTGGAAGAGAATGAAGTCATGTTAGCACATCAATATAAGTCAAATTATCAGATGATTTTCGCCAAAGTTGAAAACAGGTTCTTTCCAAAGATAATATATCTGACAAGCACACTGGGAGAGTATAATTCTGAGAATTAAACTACTACCATTCAAGATTTATTTCTCTGCCTATTAGAGAGTGTGCACACAAAACACACATACACACAAAATATTGCTGGCGAAACATCAGAGGATGTTAAACATTAAAAAAATAGTCATTCTTATGAATTTTCAGTATGAATGTTGTTTATGAAAACGTTGCTTTAATCAGAACAACAAAATGACTCAAAGTAAATTGAAAAGCATTCATTTTCCCCTATTCAAAATAATTTTCTTTAATTGTTTTCTATAATGTTCAACACATATATCTGTTAACATTTTTTCAAATAACATACACTTCAAATAATGTTTAGGTCCATTTACTTAAAATACAAAGTATGATGTCCAAGGAGCAACTGACAGCACTTGTAATATTTAAATAGTTCTTTAATTTCTTCTTTTTAAGACAAAACAAAAATCCTGAATTCAACTTACCTGCCTGCGAATGAAAGCAGAAATCATACATTATTCATAGTACTTGCTTAGAAGGCAGTCTATTTTGTTGCGGCTGTTTGAAATGGGGGACACGTTGTCTTCTGCAGAGTCACTGGGACAGCATGCTTGTCTTTCACAATGCTATTTTTAGGCTAGTCATTCTGGGGGGATATAATCAGAGTCTAAATAGTAGAGTTAAGCTCCCACCTGCTCTTAAAGAGATACACACACGTCTCTGTACAAGAATAAACAGTCAGATGATCATTTATTTAATCAGAGTAAGCAGCCTCCAGCATTGGTGCACACCAGTCTGTTTTAAGTCTCTAAATGTCAGATTCTCAATTAAGGTGTAACAAAAACTCAACTGAAATAGTCATGTAAATTGTTTTTTAAATCACATAATTCTGACAAAGATTCAGAACAGAATAGCAATCCGTTTATGACACCTTGCACCTTGCACTCCTGGAAAATTGGAGAATAAATGGCAAAAGCATGCCTTTACTGTCACAACAGTATAAATATTGGTACCAATTCTACATCAAATCCAAAAAAAAAAAAAAAAAAAAAAAATACATACTTAAAGATTATAAGAAATCTATATGTACATTCCACCCTCCCCCTAAAAGGCTTCTTGTCATTCTTCAAAATCAAATATCTCAGCCTCCTTTTCTTTCCAGAAAGCAAAACTACGGTCAATATATTTGCAAATTTCATCATTACTCAGACTACTAATATCTGCATTATTTTTCAGGACATCGCTCTCATCTGGGGTGGGTGTCTGTACGATGACTTTAGGCACAGGTCTCTTGTCTACCGTTGTGGTCTGCTCTAAATGTTCAAGCTCTGGTTGGCCTGATCCATCTCCGAAGAACTTCACCTTAATGTCCTCAAATCCATCCTTCCATTCCCGGTTTCCAGCCTCAATGTCCTGTATTACAGTCTTGTGAAAATCCCTGACAGTTTCCCAGGTGAAACGCCCCACATGGTCGAACACTTCAAAGCACAGCAGGTGTCTCATTTTCCTCTCATCTGCTGGCAAATCCAACTCCAGTATGTGAAAGTAGCCAAGCATGAAGAGATCAAGTGTCAGCGTGTCGTAGTCAACGGGAGATCCATCCACACGGGGCAGGAACTGCTCAGGTGAGTAAATTGCCTGCTGCCGGTTGAGTCTTCGGATCTGCCGAGACGGTACAAATGAGATCATGCTTCTCCAGTTCCCAATCATCTTATTGATGGCACTTCTCTGCTTGAAAAAGTGCCCCAGTTTGCCATTCTCCATGGTCCTCTTCTGAGAGATATCCAAGCTAGCTTTGCGTTCATATTTCGGCTTCTTAGATATCTCCAGCGAATCAACGCTTTGCTTCCTCTGAGCGTTTCTCACGGTTACAGTATAAGCTGACTTCTTCCAGTGACCCAGGAACAAGACCACAATACGTTCCTTTCTCAGGGTTGTACTTTCCATGGCATCGCTGATGACATAGTCGATAGCTGAATCATCACTCTGGTCAATCTCTGGTCTTTGTTCCTGTTTTTGAGAGACCTCATCTGAACCACTCTCCACTAGATCTTGCTCTTGTTCACCCAATGATTCTGTCCTCTCTGAATCCTTCATTGAGGATTCATTCTGATTCTCAAAGTTGGACTTCAGGTTCCTCACAGAGACCCCAAACTGGTGAATCTCGTCTTCTATCTTCTCCCTCCTGCCTCTGTTGGAGGCTTGCCTCTCTGAAGCCTGAGAGAAAACATTTACCAGCTCAGTGTTTGGCATTTTGCAGTAGGGCTGGTCTGTTAGGTTGGTCATAAGCAGTGACATACTCTTCACAATGCCTGAAATACGGTTGCACCAAACGGGTAAGGGAGTCTGTGTAGAGTTTTTGTACTGGGTGTTGACTGTGATGTTGACTATGGGCGCCGGGAGAATGTTTCGAAGTTCTTCGGCCAGATGAGCAAGCTCCATTTCATAGCCCTCGCAGTTCTTATGCATCGAGACACTCTTAATTTGCTTCTCTAGATAAATGAGATCATCCTCAGTTAAAAGTTCTCCGAACGGACCCAGGATGGCATTGTGAGCCTGGGAGAACCTCCAACTTTCCATCTTTGTATATCTATTACCATTCTCCTGTTTAATAAGATAAAATATATCCAGTTAAAATCCAACCTGGAGAAAGTTGCAGTCAGAACATCATCTCAAAATTAAGCTTAGAAGACATTTAATACACTATTTGTAGCTCACCTTCATCCTCTGGGTTTCCTGGTCAAATAATCTGGCCTGTAGCTGTCGTACCATCACCTGTCTCTTCCATTCTGCTATAGGTCTGCCCTTCTCATCGTGCATGGGCACCAGGTAATCAATATCAGACAAATTAGCCTCCTCTGTCGGTAATACAACCATTTTATTCTAAAAGGAAAAGGCAAAACAATATTGTGTTGGCAAGTACTGTAGTTCAAATGGTGCTCTTAAGCTGTCAAGTACATAAAAAACAAAAACAGCACTATCATGCTTGGCTAATATGAAACCAAGAACTTAATAAACTCGGTTCCTTTTTGTATAATAATGCGGTATTCTTCTACTTATATCTTACAGTACATTTCATAAAAGTTCCAAGTCAATAAATAAACTATGTTCACACAGTCAATGAAGGACTGACAACCATATTTACCAAGACAAATCTCGAATTGTTCGGTTCACTCAACAGCTTTAGCATCAATATAAAAGTTAAATCTATTTTTTTAAATGGACCAATTGTGCTGTGTACAGTATTTTTATGCTTATTAGGCCCTGTTTACACCTGTTATTAAGATTGGATCACAAGTTGACGACGCTAAATACAGGTATAAACGAAAACGGATTTGACAGGATTGCTTTCGTAGTGTAGATGTGGTTGAATATCTCAACAGCCATTTATAAGCACCATTCAAGTATAGCACACCTCTAAGCTAGGCTTTTAAAAACTCACAGTCTGTACACTGCAGTCTCCGGGCTCACGGCATCCCAAAAAACAATATTTTAATGATTCATAAGAGATGAATCACTGTCTGGCTGTCTGAGATTTCAGTATGGAGATAAGGGTTAAGACCATGATTTTTTGGGAGTGCTACAGCGCACTGTCAGTGTGTATTAGCACTGTTTGTGGTTTGCTTTTGGGATCACAAGCAGCCTTTGGATATGGAAACGTGAAATCAAGTGACTTCAAACTTAACAACTGCTAGGTTTAGCATTCTAATAAAGGACTGACAACAGTATTTTGCTAGTGTGAACATAGCCTCAAGGCCAATTCACACTGCACAGACAGACGGCAACAGACATTTCATCGGGTTTTGTCAGGTTAGTGTGTTACCCCTGTCGGAGTCTGTTAGCATCTGTCGGAGCTTGTTTTCGCTGAATGAACATGCTGAATCAGCATTTTTCTGTCTTGGAACGTCTGAGAAGTGACATACTCTAATCTGGTGACTGTCGCCGTTGGTCTGCATCTGTCGTTGCAGTGTAGTTGGCCTTTAGACTCAGTTATCATGAGAAACTGTGTATGGTAAATTTACTAACTGAAATGGTTAAATCTGCAGTCAATCCGGATTTTTTAAGGCTGGCGATAGATTTCACATCTCCCAGTTTCATTCCTCCCATTAGCAGTTTCCCTTTCTCCGGTACTGGCTTACTCGCAGGCGTAGTGGAGCTAAGGGTCTTCACCACTGCGATGACAATCAGAACAAGAACATCATTTGTTACTCTCATCTGGTTCCAGTTATGTTCTGATCATATTCACATAGGCTGATTACCATTACTCACTGAACTGGAATTAAGTCATCAAGTGAAATTAAGGAAGGATGAGTCAATGGTGACAGCAGTGCCCACAAAATTTTCTCAGGATTGCAAAACATACACTTGCAGAACAGTACTAGGGATATTAAACAGCCCCCTTAGGGCTTTCTCACCCGCAGTGGCCATGTGGACATTCTGGAAAGCGTTCCCATGTGGGGTAGAAGATGGAGGTGAGGTGACCGAGGGAGTAGTGGTGGAAGGGGGTGGAGGAGGTGAAAGAGGTGGAACGGGGTAACGGGCTTGAGGCGAATCTTCTGTCTCAGGGTGCTGGTGGGGTTGAAATGAAATGGAAAAGCACTCAATTAAATGTCGACACTTGCTAAAGCCAGATACTAATACCTTAAAGCACACTTTTCTGACTTAAGGCAAAATAACATGTAAATAATTGCTCTGTTCCAAAGTCTTGTTAGCTGCCCATAGAGGGAGTTTAAGTTACATTTTAAAGCCCAAAGTATACTTCAATACATTCAGTACCAAAATATATATATATATATATATAAAAAAGGTAATGATTTTATTAAAGTTATGGATTTTACTCCATATTTCTGTACCCTGCATTTTTATGTGTACATTTAGCTTAGCAACTATGTCAAACTGTATTGAAATCAATTGACAGACATGTTTTTCCTATTTGTGAGGCACATGGAGCTGTTTCAACGTATAGCATTTGAAATCAGTCATTTAAGAGGTGCTACACGGAGGTGCTACAGGGTTAGTTCACCCAAAAATGAAAATTCTGTCATTAATTACTCATGACGTTCCAAACCCATAAGACCTTCGTTCATCTTCGGAACACAAATTAAAGGGTTAGTTCACCCAAAAATGAAAATTCTGTCATTTATTACTTACGCTCATGCCGTTCCAGACCTGCAAGACCTTTGTTAATCTTTAGAACGCAAATTGAGATATTTTTGTTTAAATCCGATGGCTCCGTGAGGCCTACATAGGGAGCAATGACATTTCCTCTCTCAAGATCCATAAAGGTACTAAAAACATATTTAAATCAGTTCATGTGAGTACAGTGGTTCAATATTAATATTATAAAGCGACGAGAATATTTTGGCCGATTTCAAAACACTGCTTCAGGAAGCTTCGGAGCATAATGAATCAGTGTGCCAAACCCGCAGTTCGGAGCGCCAAAGTCACGTGATTTCAGCAGTTTGGCGGTTTGACACGCGATCCGAATCATGATTCGACACGCTAAATAAGTCGTTATTTTGGTTTTTTTGGCGCACCAAAGCAGTGTTTTGAAATCGGCCAAAATATTCTCATCGCTTTATAATATTAATATTGAACCACTGTACTCACATGAACTGATTTAAATATGTTTTTAGTACCTTTATGGATCTTGAGAGAGGAAATGTCATTGCTCCCTATGTAGGCCTCACGGAGCCATCGGATTTAAACAAAAATATCTTAATTTGTGTTCCGAAGATCAACGAAGGTCTTACGGGTGTAAAACGGCACGAGGGTGAGTAATTAATGACAGAATTTTCATTTTTGGGTGAACTAACCCTTTAAGGTTTAATGGTATATTAAGATATAATGAGACGCCGTTCTGACGTAGAACCTGGAAGCACTGGACGTAAACAACGTATAAGAATGACACAGAAGATAAGATATTGTTGAATAAAGTCATTATTTTTGTTTTGTTTTTGCGCACAAAAAGTATTCTTGTCACTTCATAAAAATTAAGGTTGAACCATTGCAGACGTCGTCCTTAGTACCTTTCTGGACCTTAAAAGTGTTGGTTAAATTGCTGTCTATGGATGAGAATATATCTCTCGGATGTCATCAAAAATATCTTACTTTGTGTTCCGAAGATGAACGATGGTCTTACGGGTGTGGAACGACATGAGAGTGAGTAATTAATGACAGAATTTTCATTTTTGGGTGAACTAACCCTTTAAAACTCTGCCTTAGAGGGCAGCTGCCTATGTGGGAATTAAGCAGAGAATCAGCTCAATGAATTTTAGAACAGAACTAATGGCATGCTTTGTCATTCATATCATATTACTTTTCAAAACCTTACAAGACTCACCTTAAGACTGTCCATGTTTTTGTGTGTATTAGTGATCTGTCTGTAATAATCAGAGCTGGGTTGCCGGGACACAGCTGGTTTCTCTCTGAGCTCTTCCTCTATAGGACAGTTCTCTTCCAGAGGCTGAGCAGCTGGACAGAGCTGCAATACAATACAATACTTTTATTATCATATAATATTTACCGATTCAGGTAGCGTGCCATCAAAACAAATTATTTCACATAGACCTGTAAGGAAATGGAATAAAAGCCCAATTATTGCCATTTGATACACTGCACAGAAGAATATCCCAATCATACACATGAAAAACAGCTATTTGTGGTCTGTCTTTTGTGCAGTGTTGTGGTCCGCACAGCGATATGTGAGCATTACAGTAAGAGGGGCCCTAGCTGGGGGGCAAAATAGTTGTACCTGAGCCCAACATCTAGATCCCACTTTACCAGAGGGAAAATGCAGAGTATATGGAAACATTTAGATCACCGCTGATGAAACTGTAATATCCTAATGGACTCCATGCAGAATGCATATCAAATGTGGCTCTCAAAGGGCTCTGTGTAAAACACACACACGCACAGAGCATCAAAGGGAACACTGATATGCCGCAGCATGCTATTTTGCTTTGTCTCTGCAAGGTGGTCCTCCCAATTTCCTCTTGCACGGCACTTTGATGTCCAAACAGCACGAAATGTGCTGTGACACGGTTTGGGCAAAGGCAGGAATAAATTTCCCAGAAGTTGTGCAATTCATAAATAGATAAACTTTGGGAGGGGAATGTGGGTATATGGGGTAAAACTACATTAGCGAAGTGGAAACTCTTTACTTCGTGAACTTTGAGCAGCAGTTCAGTTCCTCACTCACGATCAGGATGCATCTGTCTCTGCGTGAAGGTTTAATCAAAGCCAGTGGACACCATGGCACATTTGGTTTCCATCAGCTATCCTCTTCTGTGGCTTAGGCAGTGGATGCTGGAGAAACACGGTCCTCCCATCCTCTCCTCTGCCTTATGAGCCACACAATGCTGATGAAGAGAGTGGGACTACAGCAAAAGCACCAAATCCATAAATCCTATATGATAGTAAGATGGTGGAAATCTGGTGTAAAGCAATTTAGAGTCTTTCTTTTTCACTGGTTGCTTTGGACAGTTAGTCAGGGGGTGGAGGGGGGATACTCAAAGATAAAAATCACTCAGATATGCAAGAGCTGAAACAAACAGAAACAGTGGAATATTTCTCAATGTTCTGTTCTAATACATGAAATTAAATTATTGGGGGAATGAGAGAAAAGAACCAGAAATGGTAGAAATATGTAGGCCTAAACAGTTTGTATAAGGCTAGGTAGGGTTAAACCCTCCACATATATCTCTGCATGCTAAAGGAATTCAAGACCACACACTTGTGTTGACACGCAAGCAATGCATTCTATGTTAAATCACATTTACACCTTCAGTTAAAACACCTGATGATCATGTTTGACAGTTCTTGAATTTAGAGGACTGAGTGAAAACCGTCCAAAGTGTCTAAAGCAGCAAATCCTCTGTGCTGTAAAGTTTATGTTAACATGGAGAAAGGATGATGAATGAGCTGAAGATGGCATTCTTTCTGTTACATAGAATTCTGTTACTTACTACGAATAGTGAGCAAGAAAGATCAGGTAAACTGTTAACTCATTAAGTTCTCATGCTTTGCGGTTTAAACAGATAAGAAGAAGAAAAGCTAACATAATGGTAACAGGCTAATATTAAAGAGGTATCATTATTATTATTTATTGGTATTGGTTCATTGGATTTTTAATTGTGCATGCACATTTCCCTTTTACATTTAGATTATCTTTGCTATCATTTAATGCTAACTTAAAGTTTATCTTTAAAAACATTAATAATTTAGATTATACTTTTAAATGCAATCGTTAGCAAATCTCAAAATGAATACACATTTTACATACTGTACATTAAATTGTTGTGATGCTTTAATTTTTAATTCATTTAGACAAAGAAGTGTAGTATATTTATTAGCCATGAAAATAAGTAGACTTATTGTATCAGACAGAATTTTAATATAGGTGTACCCCCTTAATAATTACCATGAGAACTAGTGAATAATAACCCTTTAACCAATAAGATACAAAAATAAATTCCAATTTTTCAGTGATAAGTTTAAAAGCCCTAAACTGTGAACTTACACAAGCACGATAAAGACAATACTATATATTAATATACATTAAAGACAGACTACAACATGTAAAAATCATCAATAATCATAAATCAGAATTAAGAGGATATTTAGATCATATTAAATGAAAACAATTAGAAGGAACTTATGTTTGTTTTGAAACAAAAATCAATTTCAGCATTACAAAGGTTTAGAGACAAACCAAGCACACAAAAACAGCCATTCATGCGATGATAAGTCTGGAATTAACAAATAATTACGCATTGTTCAAAAAAGCGATACCAACGTTGCATTAGCTCTATAAAAACAACATGTATGAAAAGCACAAGAGTTACTTACAAACGACCGTCCTCTTAATTGTGGTTGATATCGTAGCAGGCAGAGCCTGATCACTCTATGTCACTAGGCAGTGACACACTGTGTGAACACCAAACCCAGAGATGTCTTGACTCCATCCACACCATCCTAACAACTGGCCATGGCCCAACAGACAATAAACAATAAACTCTGAATGCACTTAATAATTTACACAGTGGATTGGGTAGCCGGCAATGTCACTAATGAACAAACCACTGGGCACATGCGAACAAACGAGTGGTGTGATAGAAAGCAGGAGACTGTCAAATCAGAAGAAGCGGACAGAGACACTGTATCTCTTTCATTCAGATGTTGTTGGTTTTTTTTTTTTGGTCTCTAACACAGCATAAACTGGGGACGTGACCTTACACACATCAACACTAATCAATGAAAAAGGCTTTGCATGAGGAGAACCTTTCCATTATTTGTTTAATAATGTATGCCCTGGAAAATTAGGTGACAATGCACTCAGGTCAGTTGACTCCAGCTTCATAAAAATCAGCATGCACACATACAGGTGTCCTACATATTATTGTATTCAAGAATAAAACAAAATTTCTAAATTTAAATTCATTATTATAGATTCAAGAGTATAAAGTAAAAAATGACAGGGTGATACAATGGCCCAGATTTCATAATGAAAAAAAAAAAAAAAAAAAGGTTTAATTTTAAATAATGCATTTCTTGAAAACCAAATCTTTAATAGCTTGGTATAATCTTTTGTTATCATTGCTTAGAATTTTTTTTTTTTAAATAAAATTAAACATTTTGACAAACCTGCTTCACTGTTTTTAATATCTAAAAAAAATTGTCCACCAAATAAAAGTCAAATGGTGCGACCAACAAGGTCATGTAGTCCAATCAACATGAGAAACATGCAGAAAAAAAAAAAAAAAAAAAAACAGGAAATGATATTATAAAAAAAGACCCCTGCAGACCCTAATGACTGTGTGTAATGACGGAGACAAATCAGACACAATTATTCATTAAATTTAACAAATAATCCTTGAAACTCATTCTGTGGTCTACGGAACCATCCTCCCCCAAAAGGCCAACTAGGGCAAGAAGGGCCTCAGTTACCATGGACACCATCTGATAAGACTGTTTTTACGACACAAAGGAATTTGAAGAGAGTGTTGACTCTCATTGAATTCTCTTGGAAACAGGCAATTAACACTTTCAATCCTATATATTATATACATAACCACTTGAGGAATGTATAAGCATGTATCCAATTTTTCCCATCTCATGATTTTTGTTGTATAGGGTTTGGCCTATGTATAAATTCAAACTCATTTGGACTAATGCTTCAGAACTGCATACTAGGGTTAACTAAGATCACATGGGTAGCATGTTTAGTATCTATGAACTATTTTTCTTTCCTTAGTAAATAATTTACATTATAATTTGGTAACTCTGTGACATATTAGTATTACAAGAAACTTTAATAGTTTCTTCATCTGTAACCAATCCAGTTACATATGCAAACGATCTGCTCAAGACAAAGGATCGTAAACTTTCCCTCCGAAAGCTTGAGTATGATTGGCCCACTGACCTCTAGGAGGAGAGGCCATCACCGGAGGTTAAGAGCCCCTGCACAGTTCTGCCCTCCCTCTCTCTTGCCTCCTCCGACCGACATTACGCATCTGCTGGGTGCTGCCCGACCATGCTGGCCAGGTCCGGCAGGCCTCAATCTGCACTCCAGTCAGGTGCTTCCCTCTCAACCAGAACAGAGTCCAACTAACCATCCAAGTTCATCAGATAGTATACTGAGTATACAGAGAATACTGAGTATTCATGATACAGTAGGTGAACAATAACCAGATGACCTACAGCATCTGCAATGTGGAACCAGTGGACAATTCGCCATCCCAGAATACAACAGGAGCTGAGAGGCCATTAAAATCCTGGCACCTCACTTGAATTGCTATAGGTACCAAGGAAGTTAGTATGTCATAGGTCAAGGAACACAGGTCAATGGTGGATGTAGTATGTCCAAGAATGTGTTCATACTGTACACATTCACTATTGGCCGAGAAGTACATTCTCCATTGAATTCAGAGCATATGAATATACAAAAATTCAGACGCAGCAATGCCCTTATCTGTGAAAACCATAAACAATTCATGTTCAAAAAGTCCATGCCAATATTAATATATTTCAGTGTTTGATTTTAAGGAGGATAAACATTTTTGGTACTGTATTGAGGGGCACTTGATGTACATCTGCAATGTACAAACTGGTTCCCAAAGCAAAACGAATTGAGAACAACTGCCTTTTAGGACAAAGACAGAAGGAAATGATGAAATGAAGATTTCTTATAGAAAACTCTGAATCTGCAGGTGCACAAAAAGCATTGTTGTGTGTGTATGTGTGTGTGTCATTGCACATTCTCAGTTAAATGGTAAACACTGTTCCATGTGTAGCGGACCACTAAAGGTCAAAGCAATCAGAGCATTCTTGAGATATGACTGAACGTTTGATGAGAAACACGTTGAAAGATTCTTCTCCTGGGGGTGAGCTCATAAAAAAATAGCTCCCTTACCACCCCCTAGTGGCCGTTTAGCAATGGCATTTCTATAAAGGCTTCCTGCTGGTTGAAACTCTTCAAGCATTTTTATAATGCTTGAAAGTACCTGCAATAAACAAACCACAGAGATGCACTGTACATCGCACTAAGAACATTTCCCAATCTAAAACAATTTTTGTTGTTGTACTGAAATAAACCAGAAGAGACACATTTAATACAGCTGGCCTCTTAATTCCCTGCCTGAATAGGATGGGAAGAAAGCATATATGCGTGTTGTAAAATAAACCCTTGATCTGTTTATTTGATTGCAGCTGTCTCAGGGAGAAGGCACTCACACTTTGAGCGGAGGGCCGTGCTCAGGGAGGGTGACCTCTTTGGGATGAAACCAAAACATGAGGAAATACCTAGCACGCAACTCTCTGGCCAGCAGCCCAAACAATCCATTACAGGCACTGTTAGGAAATGAGATGGCCTGTCCTGAGCACTCTGAGGTGGAATAAAATCTTGTGAAGTACACTACAACTTGCAAAACTGTAAGCGGACCAGGAGAAATAATGCTGATATGGACCATACAGAGTCATTTCCAGTGGGAGGCCTGGGAACCATTTTTGGGTCAATGAAACATTAGAGTGTGTCCAGTTTACATTTCCAAACATTCCTTTTGCCATTAGTTGTAATAATCCAGTGAGATTTTTGTATTCACAAGGAGTCTGACAACAGCCTGTATGCTCCACAGACATTTGATCTCAACATCATCGAGTCCATCTGAGATTACATGAAGAAACAGAAAAAAACTGAGACAGCATAAATACAGAATAAATGAACAATGTCTCCAAGATGTTTGAAGAAACCTACCTCCAAAGCTACAGTAAGTTTTAGGCACTTGTGTAAAAATTGTGTGAAGTGAGGATGCTTTCAAAAATAATGTCATAAATAGATTTTATTTATCAATTAACTTCTACTTCTATTATCAATTCCATTTGATACAACAGATCAGGACATCCTTCTAAAGACTTGATCAAGTAGCTGGGTTTTAGCGATCTGTTGCATCCCACCTTAAGGACAGATCTTTTTCCATGAATTTGGGGAACTGTGTCTCATCTCGGGCTCAAATCTCCTATGGTGTTCTGCAGGGCTCTATTCTAGGTCCTCTTCTTTTTTCCTTATACTTTATATGTTTGTACTCGATCATATTATTCAGAAACATAACTTATGTTATGACACTCAGCTTTATTTTCCTGTTAAAAACAACAACTGTTCTATGTCTAATCTGTTTGCATGTCTTCAGGACATTAAATGCTGGATGGACAGTTAAATAATGATAAAACTGAAATAATGTTTTTTGGTCCAACAGTTGCATCTTCTTGCATTGTCAAGCAGCTTGGTTCCATCTCATCTAATGTATGCGACTGTGTTAGAAACCTTGGTGTTGCTTTTGATCCCACATTGTCTTTTGATAAGCAGATCAGTGCTGTTGTGAAAAGCAGTTTCTTTCAATTAAGATTAATTGCTAGAATCAAGAAGATGCTTTCCATGAAGGACCTTCAAAGTATAATTCATGCTTTTGTAACTTCAAGATTGGATTACTGCAATTCACTCTATCTGGGTTTGCCTAAATCATCTCTGGAATAATTGCAATTGGTGCAAAATGCGGCAGCCAGATTATTAACACATTACCCCAGTACTCGCCTCTCTACACTGGCTACCGGTCAAGTTCCATGTTCCATGTTCCATTTTAAGATTCTGCTATTTGTTTTTAAAGCTTTACATGGTTGTGCTCCCCAGTAAATTTGCAATCTTCTCATCCCACATAATACATCTAGATCTCTTTGGTCATCTAGTCAATTTCTCCTCTCAGTCCCTCGTTCACAAAACTAAAGGTGACTGGGCTTTTGCTGTGGCAGCTCCTAGGCTCTGGAACAGCCTTCCCCTCTACATAAGATCTTCCCCTTCTATTTCTTTGTTTAAATCCTCTTTGAAGACCCATATTTTATTCTTTATGTTTAAATTCTGCTTGAGGGTGTACATTTTTTCATTTGTCCTTTTGGTTTTCTTGATTATGTATGTTTTAAGTTTGTTTTATATTTGTTGTACTGCATTTTGGTTTCAACACCTGTTGTTTTTAAATGTGCTTTATAAATAAATAAACTAAACTAAACTATTAAAGCTGCAGTCCGTAAGGTTTTTTGGTTAAAAATGATCCAAAAATCAATTTTTGAGCAAATGCACAACCAGCCAGTGTTCAAAACTATCTTCTTACCTTAGCCCGATTCACAACGGTAAGCTTGTAATAATGTTTTATAATTCGGGTGATACTGGTGGGTTGCCACGGGAAATTCCAGCATGCAGCTGTTCGTCTTTGCGTTGTGTCACATCTGTTTACATAAAGAACGAGTCCTAGCTAGTAGGCTATATCGCATGTGGAGGATGCTGCCGGTGGCGGATCATTTACCGCCTTTTCTCACAGCAACTACAACAATTAAACTTATCATTTTGATGGCATATTGTAATCCAGAAAGGTCCAAATGACAATCATCAGTGACAACTGGAGATTCACCTGTAGTCAAAAGCAAAAGACTTCGGACTGTGGAGTGGCTACAGAAATTGAAATCTACAGGTAACCAAATACACATAGTCACGCAATGCTGATGTGGTTAACATTAACAATTTGAGAACAAAGTATAACAATAATAATAATTTGCATGGTTTGACGTGATCCGAGCTAAGCGATCGTTGGATAATCACCATTGGCAGCGCGATTTATTGTAATGCTTTTTTTCCTCAGCTGGTAAGAACAAAAGTGGCAGATTTGTTACTTACTTGTTCAGAGGACATTTTCCAGTGAAAATTCTTATTTTGGTCGTACTTCCAAGACATAGAATCTGTGATTCCGAAGTACAGAATTCACAATGATGTGGTGACTTACAGCAAACATCAGATTTATCCGCGCTGAGAAGCCGTGCCGATGCACAACCCACGTAAAGATGATAATTCCGCAAATAACTGCAATTGCAGGTTTCAAACAGAGATGGCGACAAAGAGGCAAAACTTACAGACTGCAGCTTTAACTAAATCAAATCAATATTTTGTGTGACTACCCTTTGCATTTAAAACAGCTTTTGTCTTAGGTTCACTTGTGCATAGTTTTTCAGGTAGCTTTGCAGGGAGGTTTCTTCAAGCATCTTGGAGACGTTGCCACAGTTCTTCTGGATTTAGTCTGTCTCAGTTTTTTCTGTTTCTTATAATCACAGAGGGTTTGATGATGGTGAGATCAGATCTCAGTGTGGAGCACTGGCTGTTGTCAGACTCCTTTGTGCATACAAAAATCTCACTGGATTATTACAATTAATGGCATGTTTGGAAATGGAAAATGATATTTCCTACTGACACACTGCAGCAAAAGATGTAAATAACTGGCTTAAAACCATTTTTTTGGTGAAAATACTAATGTGCCTAAAACTTTTGCACAGTACTGTACATCTTGGATGGCCTGAGGGTGAGTAAATTAACAGCAAATTTTTGGGTGAACTATCCCTTTAAGAAACATTTCGGGAACATTTTACAATAAGGTCTCATTAGTTAACATTAGTTGACTAACATGAACTAACAATGAGCAATACATTTGTTACTGTATTTGTACATCTTTGTTAATGTTAGTTAATAAAATACAGTCATTCATTGTTTGTTCATGTTAGTTCACAGTGCATTACCTAATGTTATCAAATACAACTTTGTATTTGTAAAGTATTAGTAAATGTTGAAATTAACATGAACTAAAATTAATAAATGCTGCTGAAGTATTGTTCATTCTTAGTTCATGTTAACTAAAGAAGTTAACTAATGTTAACTGAAGTAGTTAACTAATGTTAACTAATGAAACCTTGTTGTAAATTCTTACCACCAATTCTTATTATTATCAACGTTGAAAATGGTTGTACTGCTTATTATATTTGTGGAAACCATGATACATTTTATTCAGTATTCTTTGGTGAATAGTTATATCTTTACTGTCACTTTTGATCAATTTAATATGTCCTTGCTGAATAAAAGTATTAATTCCATTTAAAAATCTTACTCTTAGCTTTTCAATGGTAGTATATATTAAATTATACTGTATATAAGTTTCATTTTTATTTTCCAAAAATTATGTCTTCTAAAATACTTTTTTTCCCAAGTCATTACTACTGAACAGATGTGTTACACTTGATTACAGTGGAAGTAGTGTTAAAGGAAAAAAGATAAACAATCAGAGACACATTTGAAGCCAACAAACATCCTGTTCTCTAACTGATTTGATAGATCAAGTATCTCTTTCCAAGCATTAGAATGGTAAAAACCCTGAAACCAAACCCCGTGGATCCCATAACCAGCTCAGCCCCCGGCCCTCTACCTGAGCTAGGCTGCTGGTGAGAAGGTAACTGATACACCCCCAGCACGTAGAGAGACTGATGCTTCAACAGCCTCCCTTCACTAATTAGATCTCTATTGTTGGGACAGGACGACTTAATTTTTGACGTCTAGTGGCGCCCCGAGCCTCACATCGATATAGGAGCAATGAATTGCTGATTTATTCATGTCCATGTTGACAGGAAGCTCATATTACTGCATTAGATCTATGGAAGAGTGTGAGCAAGGTGATTGGAGACCATGTCATTAATTCAGTGAAATCTCAGATATGGTGCCTCAAATTTAATGAAACTTAATTGAATTCTTAATTGGCGTTCATTGGTTTTAACCTGTTCACATTACATGGCTTCAAGCCCTAGATCTGGCTTTGTTTTTTTTGTTTTTTAAATACAATTCATATGAAACATTCACATTTATAATCAAGAACTTGCTTCATGGTTCCAGTCGAACTTGGAAAACTGGGGGGAAAAAATAGTTTTATTTGTAGGTTCAACTAGCAAATCCTCCATGGAAATCAGCTTGTATTGTCATAAATTTGTCAGTAATATTCTTACAATTCAACAGCTGAGTAACCAATATAATCCATAGAGGTTTGCATAACATAAATTTATGGCCGATACCCTATACAATTTTTACTTTACGAAAATTAATATTTAGCTCCTCTAAAATTTGTTCATATGGATTTTAGCTCAAACATTCAGTATTAGCTCGTTAAACGTGTTTTATCAGCTAAGCAAGGTATGTTGGAGGAAATCCAAGACAAAAACTTAAATGGGAACAGCAAAAACAGCTGCTATTTCTACCGCCCATTAACGCAGATGGACATCTTCAAACCAGAAAAGAAAGAATGCATAGTTGTGAGATACAGTACAGTAAATCACCAGAACAGCAGAATACCCCATAGACTGATCCATCAACGTTGTGCTCAAAATGTGGAATTAATTTCTTTCCCGATATGGTTCAGTCGTTGTGCCCGCCCCAACAGCACTACCATGTTCATCCTTGAAAAATTGATGACTTAAATTGAGCAGCATCTTATTTACCACGAGAAACAAGAAGGCTGAAAGGCCATTGAGGTAACACTGCACACAAAAGCCTCTTCTTAGAAAGTGGGCGCTATATGACACCTCAAAAGTTACTGGCCTGATTTTCACAGAAGCTCTTGATGTGAAAGGGCATGTCAGTCAAAACAAATCGATCATGAAATCTGGATGAAAAACAACAAACTGACCCTTCAAGGCAAGAAATTAATATCAGTGAATTATGCTTTTGCTTTCAGAGTTTGTCTATGTGACACTTCATGAAAGATCTTTAACCCTCTGATGCATGATATCCACAATCTCTACGTTTGTTCCAACAAATGAAGTCAGGTAAAAACTTTTCAGGAGAATAGGATCTAAGTTACATTTTCATTGTGCAATTATTAATGTATTTTTATATACATTTTTTATTGTATATAACTGAAAATGTATCCACTGTAATGTACACTATACAGGTGCTGGTCATATAATTAGAATATCATCAAAAAGTTCGTTTTTTTATTATAACTTATTTTTAAAAATGAAACTTTCATATGTTCTAGATTCCCTACATGTAAAGTAAAACATTTCAAAAGTTTTTTTTTTAATTTTGATGATTAGAGCGTACAGCTCATGAAAATCCAAAATCCAGTGTTTCAAAATATTAGAATATTTCCTAAGATCAATCAAAAAATGGATTTGCAAAACAGAAAAGTTCAAGTTCTTTAAAGTATGTTCTTTTGTGCACTCAATACTTGGTCGGCAGCACATATTACAGCAAATGACTTGCTCCTAGCACAAATTACTGCATCAGTGAAGTGTGGCATGGAAGTGATCAGCCTGTGGCACTGCTGAGGCACTATTGAGCCTTCAGATCATCTGTATATTGTTGGATCGACTGTTTCTCATCTTTCTCTTGAAAATATCCCATAGATTCAGGTCAGGCATATTGGCTGGCCAATAAAGCTCAGTAATATCATGGTCAGCAAACCAACTTGGAAGTGGTTTTTGCACTGTGGGCAGGTGCTAAAGTCCTGCTGGAAAAGGAAATCAGCATCTCCATAAAGCTTGTCAGCAGATGGAAGCATAAAGTGCTCCAAAATCTCCTGGAAGATGGCTGCATTGACTCTGCACTTGATAAAACACAATGGACCAACACCAGCAGACGTCACGGCCCCCCCAAATCATTATTGACTTCAGAAACTTCACACTAGACTTCAAGCAGCTTGGATTCTGTGCCTCTCCAGTCTTCCTTCAGACTCTGGGACCATGATTTCAACATGAAATGCAAAATTTACTTTTATCTGAAAAGAGGACTTTCGACCACTGTTCACTGTCCAGTTCTTTTTCTCCTTAGCCCAGGTAAGATGCTTCTGACGTTGTCTCTGGTTCAGAAGTGGCTTGGTAGTCCTTTTCCTGAAGATGTCTGAGTGTGGTGACTCTTGATGCGCTGACTCCGGCTTCATTCTACTCATTGTGAAGCTCTCCCAAGTGTTTGAATCGGCTTTACTTGACAGTATTCTCAAGCTTGCGGTCATCCCTGTTGCTTGTGCACCTTTGCCTACCCAATTTCTTCCTTCCAGTCAACTTTGCATTTAATATGCTTTGATACATCACTCTGTAAACAGCCACCCCATTCAGTAATGACCTTCTGTGACTTACTCTCTTTGTGGAGGGTGTCAATGATTGTCTCCTGGACCATTGCCAAGTCAGCAGTCTTCCCCATTAGTGTGGTTTCAAAGAACAAAAGATACCCGGAATTTATACTGTAGGGATGGTCATTTAATGAAACTCAAATGTAAATATTCTAATATTTTGAGATACTGGATTTTGGACTTTCATTAGCTGTACGCTCTAATCAACAAATTTAAAAAAAAAAAAACTTTTGAAATGTTTTACTTTACATGTAGGGAATCTAGAATATATGAAAGTTTCATTTTTTCAAATAATTTACAATAAAAAAATGAACTTTTTCACAATATTCTAATTATATGACCAGCACCTGTATACATTGAAAACTTCCTTTTCCATATTTAAAATAACAAGCTACATCATAGCTTAATGGTTTAAATTGTAATTTTTTTTATATTATCTACAGATTGCCATTGACTTACATTACACCTTGAATGCAAGGTGACAGATCTGTAACACTCAAAATATAATTTAAAAATAAGTAATTTCAATTAAATATCAAATAAATAAACACTGATAATTATTATATATTTTTTTTTTAAATAAAAAGATATTCAACAAATGTTTTTGTGTCATTTGATAATTAACTCTTTCCCCACCAAACACAGAATTTTCTGTTATTTATGAGAAAACACTTCCCTGCCAAACACAGAATATTCCGTTATACACTCAGGGGCGTGCCTAATATTACCGAGGGAAATGCTAATCCAGGAAGTGGTATAGGACTGTGAAGCTTTGATGGAAGCGAACTACTGCATCTGTGCTCTGATAATCATACTGAATATGATCCAGATGTAGTGTTTGAGCTTTTTTGCTCAAAATGTTGCTTTTTTTTATGAAACTTACCTACATTCAAGTGTTAATAAAATAAGAATGCTTGAATCTAGAATAAAACGTTTTTTTTTTTTTTTTTTGCTTTTTGTTCTTTATTTTTATGTAGTGCATGTTTAGATATTCATACAACAAAATATTCTCTGGCGGTGGATGGCAACTTTTTTCAAAAACACTGGCGGGGAAAGAGTTAATGCATCAGAGGGTTAACACTCTCCTGCATTTGACCTAGGTCAATTTTAATAGTTTAAGTAGAAATTATTCTGACTTTGACTTCAAAAAGCACTGACTAAAGGCATCTGCTGCTAACATTTTGGTGCCAGATACCACAGCACACCTTCAGGGGTCTAGCTGAGTCCATGCCTCGACGGGTCATTGCTGTTTTGGCAGCAAAAGAGGGACCAACACAATATTAGGAAGGTGGTCATAACATTATGCCTGATCGGTGTATGTTATATGTATAACTCATTTATGTCATACATCACTGATTTCAGTATTTCACAATCAAGACATGAGCTGCATGAAATTTCAAATAATGCCAGTGTCTCATGTGTGCATTATGCAGATTTAGAAAGACATTTGAAACAATGATTCACAGAAGTAAGAAATAACCCTTACATTTCTCTCCACAGAACGAAGGTATCTGGCACACTCAAAGTGGCCGTTGTATTCAGCCAGATCAGCAGCCGTGAATCCATCTATGTCTCTTTCCTTTGGACTGATCTGGTGACCCAGGAGGATTCGACAGCACTGGAAAAGTATTATAATTAATAATTTAACAATTAAAAATGATTAATACAGAGCAAAATTGTAATTATGACTTAAAATGTGTAATTAACATCAAACCACACAACAGACTCGCATCCTAATTTAAACCCACCTCTATCTCCCCATTCTCTGCTGCATCATGTAGAGGAGTGCCACCCCAGTAATCTCTCTTGACCTTTGATCCCATCTGTAACAACCTCTCCAAGATGCGATGATGCCCCCCACTGGCAGCAAAGTGTAAAACAGTCGCCCCTTCATTATCTTGACTAGACAGGCTGACGTCTGTGAAGGACGCCTGCAATAAACCAAACAAGTATTGTACACTTGTAAACCTGTAGTAGATCTCTACTACAACATGATACCAAATCATACAAGTACGTGTGTAGGTAAATTTATAACCCACCAGCCATACCACCAGTGCATGGTGGCCCATGTGAGCTGCAGCATGCAGAGGCGTCATGCCATCTTGGGCTCTTAGATGCACGTCAGCTCCACAGTCTCTCACCAGATACTCCACCACATGCAGATGCCCCTCCTGGCAGGCCAGGTACAGCGGCGTGGCACCCATATTAGTCTGTCGATTAACAGACCTGAAAAAAGGTCCATTTAAATGTTTATACAAAGCATCATTTGATATTTCATGTAGGTTTTTGAGGGCTGATATGAATCTCACACTAAAAGATATTTCTGAAATCCATCTCCACTACTGGTATCCCATGTCTTAATCTATGGATGATATGCATTGCTCCTTCAATCAACCTCTGCATCACTGGCATTCTCAACCCATGTGGCCAATGACATAAGATTCATAGGATTTAATCATAATTCAAACATGTGCTAAAGAAATCTCAATATATAAGGTCTGGTAAATCAACTATTTAAGCTAAGGGTAAATAGGGCAAAGAAAGACATTTTTCAGTCTACCATGTCTACCACTGTTAAACCAATTACAGTCTGGATATTAATCACTTTAACGTAAAGTTAATGCAAAGTTTAATAGAGCTGTTCAGTCATGACATCAATTTGTAGGCCAACTCAGAAGGCTAAATCACCATAGTTTCCCTCTTGAATTTACTGCTTTTTTGTTAGAATAGCGTGTTTTAGCGAATAGTGTTTTTGAAAGAAGTCTCTGTAATGCTTTACAATAAGGTTTAGTTAACATTAGTTACCTACATTAGTTAACATGAAATAATAATGAACTGCACTTATACAGCATTTATGGTGACACTTTATTTTAAAGGGTTAGTTCAGACAAAAATGAAATTTCTGTCATTAATTACTCACCCTCATGTCGTTCTACACCTGTAAGACCTTTATTCATCTTCGGAACACAAATTAAGATATTTTTGATAAAATCCAATGGCTCAGTAAGGCTTGCATCACCAGCTATAACACTCCCTTTTTAAATATAAAGCTACTAAAAACATATTTAAAACAGTTCATGTGACTACAGTGGTTCTACCTTAATATTATAAAGCGACGAGAATACTTTTTGTGCGCCAAAAATAACAAAATAGTGACTTTATCCATATTAATATATAGTGATGGGCGATTTTAAAACAATGCTTCATGAAGCTTCGAAGCTTTACGAATCATTTGTTTCGAATCAGTGGTTTAGAGCGCCAAAATCACATGATTTCAGTAAACGAGTGTTTTGAAACTTCAATAGTTAACGTGACTTTGGCAGTTTGATACGCGCTCTGAACCACTGAATCGAAACAAAAAAGTCACAAAGCTTCAAACTTCATGAAGCAGTGTTTTGAAATCGCCCATCACTAGATATTGTTGAATAAAGTCACTATTTTGTTATTTTTGGTGCACAAAAAGTATTCTCGTCGCTTTATAACATTGAGGTTGAACCACTGTAGTCACATGAACTGTTTTAAATATGTCTTTAGTAGCTTTCTGGGCATTTGAATGTTTTATCTTGCTGGCATTGGAGGCCTCACTGAGCCATCGGATTTTATGAAAAATATCTTAATTTGTGTTCCAAAGATGAACGAACGGGTGTGGAATGACATGAGGGTGAGTAATAAATTACATAATTTTCATTTTTGGGTGAACTAACCCTTTGATTTTAATATTTACTAATGCATTATTAAAATCAAGAGTTAACATTAGTTAATCCACTGTGAACACGAACAAACAATGAACTGCTGTATTTTTTATTAACTAACGTTAACAAAGATTAACAAATACAGTAACAAATGTTTTGCTCATGCCTCATGGTTAGTTCATATTAACTAATGTCATATTAACAAGTGTTAGCAGTCTCTTATACTCACCAAGGCTGCATTTATTTGATCAAAAATACAGTCACAACAGTAATATCATGACATATTATTACAATTTACAATAACCATTTTCTATTTTAATACATTTTAAAATTTAATTTATTCCTGTGATGGCAAAACTGAATTTTCACTCCGTTACTCCAGTCTTCATTCACATGATCTTTCAGAAATCATTCTAATATGCTGATTTGGTGCTTAAAGGGTTAGTTCACCCAAAAATGAAAATAATGTCATTTATTACTCACCCTCATGTCGTTCCACACCCGTAAGACCTTTGTTAATCTTCGGAACACAAATTAAGATATTTTTGTTGAATTCCGATGGCTCTGTGAGGCCTACATAGGGAGCAATGACATTTCCTCTCTCAAGATCCATTAATTTACTAAAAACATATTTAAATCAGTTCATGTGAGTACAGTGGTTCAATATTAATATTATAAAGCGACGAGAATATTTTTTGTGCACCAAAAAAAACAAAATAACGACTTATATAGTGATGGCCGATTTCAAAACACTGCTTCAGGAAGCTTCGGAGCGATATCAATCAGCATGTCGAATCAGCGGTTCGGAGCGCCAAAGTCACCTGAATTCAGCAGTTTGGCGGTTTGACACGCGATCCGAATCATGATTCGGATTCGATAATAAATGACATTATTTTCATTTTCATTTTCATTTACATCTATTTGGTAGTTGCATTGCTTATTATACAAACCTCATTTATTTTAATTATAATTCAGTAAAACTCTAACATTTTCACCCAGTGCCAATCTCTTAAGGTGTGAAGGGCTCAGGACTTTGTGTTCAGTAACAGTGAGAAGCAGCTCTGACAGTTCACATCCAGTATGTTGTGACACGTGACAGACAGGGTGCATCCATTATACACCAGCTCTCTGGCTCTCACATGGGATTTTCTAACCCCTGAGGCTAATATATGCATTCCCCTGGCTGTGTGTTAAGTTTTCTTTATCTTATACACAAACATGCTGGTCACTGGACCACTATAGCTCAATTTCTCTTCATCAATTTTCATTAAGCCCAAAAGCACAGTGGGCTAGCAATGAGCAAACAATGAGTTTGAATTTAAAAACCTAAATACCCATTTCTGTTCTTTGAGTAATTATTGCATTCAAAACCATATCTGGCTAAATGAGACTGAGGAAGCACATTCAATTTGCTTTGGTGTCAAGGGTGTATTATGTGTGTCCTCATTCTGGTGAATAGATCAGGACGTGCCATACTTTCATGTCACATGTTTTCTTCCCGTTACACCACCCAAGCAGAGCATGTGTTACAAGACACTCAGATTTCCAAACACATGGATGAATAACATGATAGGTTTCTTTACTGTTGTTGTTTTTAAATTGCCTGTGGTTACGTCAAAAGCTAGTTTGGATCAGGACCAGGGCCGGATTTACCTCATATTGGCAAAATATATTTTTGGGCCCCCCAATAGCACTCAGCTTTTTCTGTCATTTGGCCAAAATCTCATGTTATAAAAGATGAAGTGCTATGCACAATCTATTTAAGACAGAATTGGCTATGACTCGGCGACAAATTCCAGACTAAGACACTTCCCTGCTCCTCAAATACATAAAACATTAACCTTTATATTTATAGTGTTTCTTGATTAAAGAACGCTGTACTTATTCAAAGAACCAGATCTTTATTTACCTTTATATTGCAAACAAGTAGAGACTTCATTCAAGATAGAGGAGGGGTCAGTTATGAGGTTTGACTGACAGTTTGAGGATGGAGTTACGAGGTTTAGTCACAAGCTTGTTTTGATACGTTTCATAGGTTAAATATGAAGACAGACGTAAAGGGTAGCCAATAGTAATGATTTATGGAAAAACGAAAATATGACGAAATATGGAGATACGAGGTTTCTGCCCGATATTTTACATTTTGTTAATTTAGATTAGATAATTTAGTAATTGTCTTACAGTGTTTTACCATTAGAGTGAAGGACAAGATGGAATAACAAGAATTATAACTTTCACAAGAATTCATATGGATAATTTTGTCTCCACACTAAAAAAAAAAATGGTGTAAAAACAGATTTCACCCAGAAATCGCTAGTAAATTTTACAATTAATTACAAAGAAATAGCAAGTAACACACTGAATTTAATGTGAAATTTTAAAGTAGAAAAACTGAAATTGTATTTTCTTATAAAACATACTCCAATAATCTTTGTTTTATTTACAACTTAAAGGGTTAGTTCAGCCAAAAATGAAAATAATGTCATTTATTACTCACCCTCATGCCTTTCCACACCCGTAAGACCTTTGTTAATCTTTGGAACGCAAATTAAGATATTTTTGTTGAAATCCGATGGCTCAGTGAGGCCTGCATAGCCAGCAATGACATTTCCTCTCTCAAGATCCATTCATGTACTAAAAACATATTTAAATCAGTTCATGTGAGTACAGTGGTTCAATATTAATTTTATAAAGCGATGAGAATATTTTTGGTGCGCCAAAAAAAAACAAAATAACGACTTAAATAGTGATGGCCGATTTCAAAACAGTGCTTCATGAAGCTTCGGAGCGTTATGAATCAGCGTGTCGAATCAGCGGTTCGGAGCACCAAAGTCACGTGATTTCAGCAGTTTGGCGGTTTGACACGCGATCCGAATCATGAGTCGACACGCTGATTCATAATGCTCCAAAGCTTCATGAAGGAAATGTCATTGCTGGCTATGCAGGCCTCACTGAGCCATCGGATTTCAACAAAAAGATATTTTTGTTTTTTTGTGTTCCGAAGATGAACGAAGGTCTTACGGGTGTGGAACGGCATGAGGGTGAGTAATTAATGACATTATTTTCATTTTTGGGAGAACTAACCCTTTAAAAAAATGTTTATAGTGAAATTATTTATAAAATAAAAAACAAATATAATTATTTAATTATAAAAATAGCAATTAAAAATGTATAATTATATAAGATAAGTATAATAAATATAATCATATAAAGAAATTATAATAGATAGCTATTTTATATATTACTGCTTTTTTTTGGCACATGCTGTTGGCTGAGCTCTAATACTTGCAGATGGCTCAATGCAGTCAATATATGAACAGACATCAAATCACCATATTGTACCAACATGTCCATCTACTTATAGATAAATGTTAAGCTGTGCTTACAAAAAGTCATTGGATCTGTTAAGACACTCGGTGTACTCAAATAACTCAAGACATGTGACCCACAAGACTAGTGACCTAAAACAGTTTGTCACATGCTTCTTTTCATCCACCTCTGCCACATGAGATTTATCTCTATCATTAGTACGTGTCTGAGTTGTAACACTGTACCCTGGAGCTTGACCAATCAGCAGCTTCAAACAGGTAAGGTCACCCTTTGCTGCAGCATAGTGGGCAGGAAGAGCACCGCAGTTTGTTTCTACTTCTGCTCCATCCCCATGAGATAACAGCCAGTGGACAGCTTCCACCCTCCCGAACCGTGCAGCGAGATGGAGCGGAGTGGCACCGCCAGAATCCTGATCCTGCATACAAAGAAATAAACAAGAATAGTTATAAACAACAATTCTTTACAGCAATGATACAATGATTTTTTTTTTCATTGCACAAAAAAAGCTGCGTTTCCTATAATAACTGTTCTGAACGGTCTATATATGTATTAACATTATATGCATTGTCCTTTAAATTTATTTAAAAATACATTAAACATAACATTTATACATACGAGTTCTATACATATCTTTTGTGGTGTTCATTTCTGTTCATTTTGATGTTTTTTTGTGCAGCATAATGTAAAAAATGTCAGGGTAGGAAAAGTGTCCTGACAGCATAATGAAGAAAAATGATTAAATTCTTGAAAAGAAAACCAGGAAATTATATCATAGAAAGCACCCATGCATCATGACTATGTCCAGGTCAATAAATCTCAATAAGTCATAAAACCTTTGTATGAGGTCAAATGTAATATTTATGTATTAATAATTCATGATATTGTCATTTCTTTTACTATGAAAAATATATTTTAAAACATCTTTTCAAATTAATGATTGAGATGTATATTCAAAATGTAAAGAAAATATGTTATCACTTTTTACTTGATGGTTACACGACATGACATTTTTAGAGACAATAATTTAAAAAATGGTAAAGATTTTCAAAATCATATGAAACCAACATGTATACAAAGAGTTCATTTCCAAAAACTTGGCATGTCTGTTTTAAACTAGATTTGTATCCTCAGTTCATTACATCAGTATGTGATAACCCAAATTTTTAACACCACACTAGATAAATTTAACAAATACAGTTTGCCTAAGCAGAAAGGAAACTAAAGGAAAGAGCATTAATATTACATGTCATTATTTTTGAATGTGATAAGAGAGAATACAACCTCAAATGCTGCCATTGAGTTCATCATAACCTGAAAGGACGTTCATTTTGATAGAGGTCATCTCATGATGTTATCATAACAACAGTCCGTTCCACTATAAATCTGCTGACACAACGGTTCCTCAACGGGACATCACTCCTCTATTCCACCAATGTGATCAAATTAGTGTAGCCATCTTTATTTAATCAGGCCAAGGAAATGTTCATTAATAATTCAACCGCATACAACTTCGACCTCACCTTGGCAAGCGCAGGCTTAAAAAAAACTCTGATGAACTCCAAGCAAGACCACCAACCTGGAATATTGTTATCACTTTAGTCCGTGATAACAAGGCACTTAAAACATCTACTTTAATATAGCACAGCTGGCCATAAATTAGATCAAGAGGTTGTCGATGTTAAAAGCGCTGGTTTGCATTAGTGTGAGAACAGGCGGTGTGGGGGGGTCTCGGAGGAGCATGTATGGCCTGTATTCCCTTGGTAAACAAATAGCATTAACGGTTAGATTGAGCCCCCTCGAACCCATCTGGTCATGATTACAGTGGTCATGCAATACTACTGAGCAAAGAGTAAACAGAGCAAGGGAAAGTGATGTAATCACACCATTCACACCGTTCTACAGTTCCTGCATCGGGAGAATTACTTATGTAAGGTGCTATATTTGGAGCAGGTGTTGCTTACCAATAATATTCTTGCTTGTGAAAGTTATAGTTCACATATATTTTGGTAGGTAGTTTGCATCTCACACAGAGTTCATACAATACTTCAAGTCTAAGATGCTTTTCATTAGCAGGAAAGGGTGTTATTGACCTCAGCTATGGGTAAATTTCATTACTCTGCTGTCAGGCACTTCATTAAAGGGATAGTTCACCCAAAAATGAAAACCGTGTCATTCCTCACCCTCATGTCGTTTCAAATCTGTATTATGTTGGCTTCTGTAGAACACACAAACTACACTCTAAAAAATGCTGGGTTAAAAACACCCCAAGTTGGGTTGAAAATGGAAAAATCCAGCGGTTGGTAAATGTTTGACCAACATGCTGGGCAGTTTTATTTAACCCAACTATTGTTTAAAAATTACTATATGGCTGGCTTAAAATGAACACAAAATAGGTTGGAAATTAAAAATCAGACACATAATTACTAGAGGCAACAATAATAATCAAAAGGTGAACATTTATTAATAAGCAATTTAATATATGTTTATTGTTTAATTTTTATTCATTAAACTTATCAATAAATGTTCATTTATTAAACATTTTTCCAACATACTTAAGGTTCATTTTAGGCAAGCAATACAGTAATTTTTAAACAATAGTTGAGTTAAATGAAACTACCCAGCAGGTTGGGTAAACATTTAACCCAATCGCTGGGTTAAAACAACCCAATTGCTGTTTTTGTTGTTGTTGTTGTTGTTGTTGTTGTTGTTTTTAGCCCAGCATTTTTTAGAGTGTACTATTCAAAATTTTGGGGTTGGTACAATTTTTAAAATAAATCTCTTATGCTCACTAAGGTTACATTTATTTGATCAAAAATACAGTAAAAACTATAATACTGTAAAATATATATATATATAAAACTGTTTTCTATTTAGTATATTTTAAAATGCAATTTACTCCAGTCTTCAGTGTCACATGATCCTCTAGAAATCCTAATATTGTGCGCAATATTCACATATTCTGAAATCATATCCATATGTGTGAGAAACAGGCCAATATTACCTTTTTGGTAACACTTTTCAATAAGGTTCATTTGTTAACATTAGTTAATGTATTGAGTAACATGAACTAACCATGAGCAATACATTTGTTACTGTATTTGTTAATCTTTGCTAACGTTAGTTAATTAAAAAAAAAAACAGCTGTTCATGGTTTGTTCATGTTAGTTTACAGTGCATTAACTAATGTTAACAAATACAACTCTTGATTTTAATAATGTATTAGTAAATGTTGAAATTAACATTAGCAAAGATTAATAAGTGCGGTAACACTTTTGTATAGGGAACACATATTCACTATTAAAGGGATAGTTCACCCAAAAATGAAAATTTGATGTTTATCTGCTTACCCCCAGGGCATCCAAGATGTAGTGTACTTTGTTTCTTCAGTAGAACACAAATGACTTTTAACTCCAACCATTGCAGTCTGTCAGTCGTATAATGCATGTCAATGGTAACAAAATCTATGAGAGTAAAAACAACTTGCACAGACAAATCCAAATTAAACCCTGCGGCTCATGACGGCACATTGATGTCCTAAGACACGAAACGAACGGTTTGTACGAGAAACCGAACAGTATATCATTTTACATTTAATACACTACTATGTCCAACCGCCTTGAGTGCTCGCACGGCATCCGTTGCGTGAGGTGTGTACGTGCTCTGGCGTAGTTTACGCAAGCGCCGGAAGTGATCTCTTGTGCGTATACGTCACTCATTGCTTACACAGATAACAAACATTGTAGGTACGACGGCTAATCAAAATGGTACTTACTTGCGCTTATCCGGATTGTTCAAACCGACTTAAAACTAAAAGATTACGTTCTCTCGCGCTAACTCATTCGTGAGTGGTGACTTTCCACGTATTCCCAACTTCTGAGCCTGTTCGCCTGAAGTTATGGTTGATTGCTCTTCGGCTGGATATCAACACACCCATTAACGTACTAAAGTTGTTGAGGGTCTGCAGCGGTCATTTTTCCCCTGATGATTTTACATACCCAGGAGAGGATCACGTACGACTTAAACCACCAGCTGTGCCTATGGTTTTTCGACATCCAACTGAGGTATGTGAACAAGATCTTTGTATTTGTCCTTTTTATTTGTAAAGCTGCCCTTACGAAAAGTAACAAAATAAAATGAAGTTTTGATGTAATAAAACCATGTTTTTTAGTGGTTTACTTCCATTTGTATAACAACTGTTGTACTACAGGCACCATGTTTAAACTACGCCAGAGCACGTACACACCTCACGCACCGGATGCCGTGTGCGCGCTCAAGGCAGTTGGACATAGTGGTGTATTAGAGGTAAAAAATGATATAAATACTGTTCGGTTTCTCACACAAACCGATTGTTTCGCGTCTTAGGACATCAATGTGTCGTCAAGCGCCGCAGGGTTTAATTTGGATTTGTATGTGCATGTTTTTTTTTACTCTCATAGATTTTGTTACCATTGACATGCATTATACGACTGACAGACCGCAACGGTTAGAGTTAAAAATCATCATTTGTGTTCTACTGAAGAAGCAAAGTACACTACATCTTGGATGCCCTGGGGGTAAGCAGATAAACATCAAATTTTCATTTTTGGGTGAACTATCCCTTTAACTACAACTTTTCCCTCAATAAACTCCTAATTTACTGCTTATTAATGGTCAGTAAGGTAGTTGTTAAGTTTAAGTATTGGGTAGGATTAAGAATGTAGAATATGATCATGCAGAATAAACAGTCAATATTCTAGTAATATGCATCCTAATAAGCAACTAGTTAAAATATTCAAATTTAGTGCATTGCGATTAGTAACAGGAGAAACATGATAACCAGTGATTTTTGGCATCATTCACATCAAACCAGGAGAGATTAATCTTGATACTTATTTGAATACGCATTAAAGTGAATGCGATTTTAAAGTAGCAGTGAGAAAAAGACTATCAGGCCATTTGCACTATGCCACTTTGTGTGAATAGTGACATACTACTTGATACTATTTGCACCTCAGAGTATTGTACACTATAAAAAATTTAAGTTGAAAACACTTAAAAGTTTTGAGTTTTCTCAACTTGTTGTTTAACAACAATTTACAACAAGTTGAGAAAACTCAAATCTCCTGCAGCTGGTTGCCTTAAACTTTTAAGTTTTCTCAACTTTTAATAATTTACAGTGTAGTATACAGTATGCAACAACAACATATTCAGTATAATAAAAGTGGTTGCTGCCTAATAGGTATTTAAAAGTGGGAATAATGTCCCAATTAGGCACTTTATATCCTCTTTCCTGATACACACTGGGCAAAGGGAGAAGAATGGGACAATAAAAAGTCAGATTCAAACTAAGGTTGGTTGCGTCAAGATCTAAATCTACTGCTCTAACTCTCGACACCACTGTCCCAGCTACCAGTGTTGTTTCTTTTGGAATATTGTCTGGCTCAACCAGACAATAGTGGGTGGAGCTAGTGTAAATAACATTTGCCAACAATACAGGCTATTTGCACAATTTTTTAATTTTGACTTTTTTTCCACACAAACTGATCAAATGGCTTCAGAAACCTTGGATTATAGCACATAAGTCATAACAGTACTACTTTTATGGTGGTTTGTGTCATTTTTGAAGCGTGAAAGTCCCAGGACAGCATCCAGTTTGACTGCATGGAAAAGAACAGCATGAACATTTTTCCTAACATCATCTTTTGTGGTTTACAGAAGAAAGAAAATCACCCATTTAAAAAGCAACCCTCGATCCAACTCTGTCCGCACTACTGTGCTAACACCCTCCACTCACCTTTACATTGCATCTTGCAACCTGTACAAGCCACTTTAGTTCCCGGGTGTGACCTGTAGCTGCAGCATCATGGACAGGCGTGGCTCCATTTAGGGCCTTCGCGTCAGCCTCCAGCCCAGCTTCTGTCACCAGAAAGCAAAGGCAGTCCAGCTGACCACAGCGTGCAGCATGGTGCACCAGTCCCGCCCCCTGTGCATCCGCAATGGCGCTGTTCAGACATCCAGTTTCGGCGAGCTCCCTGAGGCCCCTTAGGTCTCCCTCACGGGCTGCGGTGATGGCCTTTTGGAGCACCATGTCAACCCTGCCTCTCTGCACCTGCGCAGGCTGCCTTTGACTAGATTCGGAGGCTGCCTAAGGCAACTCAACCTATCCCCCACGGCACACATGCACACACACAGGGGAAGCCGACACCTAACCGTCTGCCAGCTGGCGGGGTTGGGTGAGTGGAGGAGAGGAGCAGGTCTGGCCCGGTGAGCTGTAAAGGTAATGAAAGACGTCACAACGCACCGGTGCTCATCATGGCCCAGCCGTTGCCTTTGTGCTCGCTTACCAACCTGCAAAAGGTTGCCCTCTCTTCTGGCAGCAGACAAAAGAGTAATGAGAGAACTGGCCTCTGAAGACCTACTAAAACGTGTGTGACTGGTGTGCACGCATGTGCCATGTGATTAGAGATTACAGTGAGCCTCATTTTCACATGTTAAAAATTCATTTCTGTCTGAATGGCCAAGAGAGTGTCTGGAAAGACAACAAGGGATTAGAATGGGGCAGTTTGGTTAGAGCATATGAACTTTAATGATTCAGTGTCAGGTGAGATCAGATCAGCACTGAGACGTTAAAGAGAGTCCATTTAGCTCATTTAATAATGCTGTTGCAGCTTTGTTGTACTGGTAACAGATATCTCTGTCTCATTCTGAACGTGCACGCTCCGTCACATCACAATGCAACTAAGTGCAGCCACCAAGTTACAATGAACAGGTCTTTGTCTTTCCCTTAAAAAAAGGTTATGAACATCTACAACATACAATTTTGTACATAGGTCTTTTTACACATCATTCTATTATGAAACCGTTTAAAAAAAAAACATCATCACAGTGTATTACATGTAAAATTAGGAGGGGCAAACTGACCCCTAGATACCTAAACCAAATACTTAAAACTGTTTGGAACTATTCCTTGGCAAAATAGGGAAAAATATACAATATATAGTGTCTAACATGTAACGCACTTAATAGAAACTTCTTGTATAAAAATCAATATCCCATTGAATTTTAGGGACATTCTAACTCCATTCTAATAAGCTACAACAAAAAGTGAATTGTGTGGACACTCAAGGTGTGTTTTTGTTTGCTTTATGCAAAGTGAGTGACATAATTACATACAATATTATCGTAGATGATACATATAGCACACCCCTATATGCAAGCTGTTTAAAATGTAAAAACTATTTATCAGCTACAGTAAATTCCCTGCAGTTCCATAAATCAAATGTTTAAACCAAATAAGATTTCAATATAATATTCTGTTAAATAAATAGTTTTTAGATCTGTATAGTGCAACCTGATGATGACCCTGAAAACCTGAAGCCTATACTCATCATGACATTATCAAATTTATGCGCAAAGCCACATAGCTCTAGATTAAATAAACAATTCAGTAAAATTGTTTTTGGTTATATATTGGCGTGTGCAACATTCACACCTCAGGGAACAAATGGTGCTAGTTCATTCGCTCCAGTTGCTCTACAGTGTCTCTCAGATCCTCCACGACAATGTCCACATCTTCACGGGAGGTACTTCTACCCACACTAATCCTCAGAGCATTGGTAGCCACATCATATGGAATCCCACAGCTTAGAAGAATATGAGAAGGTCTAAGGAATTGAGAGCACAACAAAATTGTTATTAAGCAAAATATTGTTAAAAATCTTCTGAAAAGAATGAACACATCGAGGTTTATTCAGACTAAAGCCCTGGGTATACTTCATTTTTTGCGTTCTGCTCCCTCTAGCACACAGCTGAGTGCATCTAGTGAACCTTTGTTTTTGTGCGCTCTAATCACTTAAACATTTAAACACGTGCCCTTTGACTAACCATCATTATACTTTTTTTAAATTATTTTAAGAAAACCTTTAACAATGAAAGTATGAAATTCGCTTTGAAGATGTGCTTTACATGTAGTAATGTGTAGAACTACACTATACTAGCCTACCAGATTAAAGGAAGTCTTTGAAAAAATCACTTTGTGTGTGTTCACACTTGTAGTTCGGTTCTCTTGGTTCTTTTCGCTTAGCATTCACACTGTCATTGTTTTCATTTTGAACCTAAACAGGTATGCTTGAGCATTCTGCCCTTTTTAGGGTGGTAACTTGTGACACCATGTCTTTGGTCTGTGTTACGTTCGTATTTCTTTCGAACCGCACCAGAGTTCATTTAGAAAGCGGACCAAGACCAATCTTTTCAGCGGTCTGGACTTGGAGCAACCGCACCAGGGTTTGTTTTAATCGAGCCAAACATCCCAAGTGTGAACACAACCTTTAACTCTAAGAGAATGGTGAAGTTCACACCATAATTACAATGATAATGGTACAGTGAAAAGATGGATTCACTTTCAGAACTACTTTTTTCCAGCTTATGAATGATGAAAACATTGAGAGCCAATGAAAATCCATCTGACTTGCAGGACAGTTGTGTGCTGAAATTATGTTCACAGAACTTAACTGAAGAGTGTGTTTAGAATAATGGTGTGTGGACGCTAATATAGTTATCATTATAGATTCCTTTTAGTCAGTCGTGTTCGACGTTACGTCAGAACTGAACTGAGGAATTGGAATCCCATCGTCAAATGTGACTGCCAGAAAGGGAACGAGGGTTACAATAGTAACAGAGATGTTATAGTTCTTGGTGTAAACAGGCTAGCTTGTTAACCATAAGAAGCTGAAAACCAAGTTTATCGTTGGTTATATCTTGTAATATACAATTTAAAAGACTTTAATTTTTTATGGTTAAGCTATATTTTAGGATTTAAAAGCATATACGTAAAAAAAAAATATATATATATAATAATAATAATAATAATAATAATAATTTAGGGGTTCAAGGGGCATGATTTGACAACACTAGAGAAAATTCACAACAGTCCTTATACAAAAAACAACTGATATTGGCCCAAAACATTTTCATTGTAAATACAGATGACTTACTGATCTCCTCTGTCTGAGTGACAGGCAGCACCCACACTGGCCAACAACCTCCTACAGGTGGACAGCACTCTACGCCCTACAGCAGGGGGGAAGAGTCTTATCAATTATTCACAAGAGCTCTTGTGTTTTACAAATCTGCAGGGTCAAGACCTGACCTACTTCTGACCAATACATGTGTGGAAAAAAAACTTCACTGATGTTGTTATGATAAACAGAGGCACTGGAGTTGCATTATAGTTAATCAAGCTTGACTAATAGGTCTTTGATGAATCTTTAATGTACATTTGTGCACTACAAATGTAGGTGACATTGTGAATCTATAAATATCAGGATGTACAATCATACTCCATTCATGTACTGTGAAAGACAAATTATGAGACTAGAAAAAGGCCATACACTCACCTTGAAGTCCTCTTCCCAAAATGGAAACATTGCATGTGTTGGGCAAAATGTCTGAGCCAGAAAAATGGCTATTAAAATGAATCTTATCTTTTCCAAAGACAGCCTGAAAAATAAAATACAATAAAAATAAGAAAAAAATATACAGTGGGTACGGAAAGTATTCAGACCCCCTTAAATTTTTCACTCTTTGTTATATTGCAGCCATTTGCTAAAATCATTTAAGTTCATTTTTTTTCCTCATTAATGTACACACAGCACCCCATATTGACAGAAAAACACAGAATTGTTGACATTTTTGCAGATTTATTAAAAAAGAAAAACTGAAATATCACATGGTCCTAAGTATTCAGACCCTTTGCTGTGACACTCATATATTTAACTCAGGTGCTGTCCATTTCTTCTGATCATCCTTGAGATGGTTCTACACCTTCATTTGAGTCCAGCTGTGTTTGATTATACTGATTGGACTTGATTAGGAAAGCCACACACCTGTCTATATAAGACCTTACAGCTCACAGTGCATGTCAGAGCAAATGAGAATCATGAGGTCAAAGGAACTGCCTGAAGAGCTCAGAGACAGAATTGTGGCAAGCACAGATCTGGCCAAGGTTACAAAAAAATTTCTGCTGCACTTAAGGTTCCTAATAGCACAGTGGCCTCCATAATCCTTAAATGGAAGACGTTTGGGATGACCAGAACCCTTCCTAGAGCTGGCCGTCCGGCCAAACTGAGCTATCGGGGGAGAAGAGCCTTGTTGAGAGAGGTAAAGAAGAACCCAAAGATCACTGTGGCTGAGCTCCAGAGATGCAGTCGGGAGATGGGAGAAAGTTGTAGAAAGTCAACCATCACTGCAGCCCTCCACCAGTCGGGGCTTTATGGCAGAGTGGCCCGACGGAAACCTCTCCTCAGTGCAAGACACATGAAAGCCTGCATGGAGGACTCTAAGATGGTGAGAAATAAGATTCTCTGGTCTGATGAGACCAAGATAGAACTTTTTGGCCTTAATTCTAAGCGGTATGTGTGGAGAAAACCAGGCACTGCTCATTACCTGTCCAATACAGTCCCAACAGTGAAGCATGGTGGTGGCAGCATCATGCTGTGGGGGTGTTTTTCAGCTGCAGGGACAGGACGACTGGTTGCAATCGAGGGAAAGATGAATGCGGCCAAGTACAGGGATATCCTGGACGAAACCTTCTCCAGAGTGCTCAGGACCTCAGACTGGGCCGAAGGTTTACCTTCCAACAAGACAGTGACCCTAAGCACACAGCTAAAATAACGAAGGAGTGGCTTCACAACAACTCTGTGACTGTTCTTGAATGGCCCAGCCAGAGCCCTGACTTAAACCCAATTGAGCATCTCTGGAGAGACCTAAAAATGGCTGTCCACCAACGTTTACCATCCAACCTGACAGAACTGGAGAGGATCTGCAAGGAGGAATGGCAGAGGATCCCCAAATCCAGGTGTGAAAAACTTGTTGCATCTTTCCCAAAAAGACTCATGGCTGTATTAGATCAAAAGGGTGCTTCTACTAAATATTGCGCAAAGGGTCTGAATACTTAGGACCATGTGATATTTCAGTTTTTCTTTTTTAATAAATCTGCAAAAATGTCAACAATTCTGTGTTTTTCTGTCAATATGGGGTGCTGTGTGTACATTAATGAGGGAAAAATATGAACTTAAATGATTTTAGCAAATGGCTGCAATATAACAAAGAGTGAAAAATTTAAGGGGGTCTGAATACTTTCCGTACCCACTGTATATGCTATATATATGCTAGTGCTGTCAAATCGATTAATCGCGATTAATCACATCTAAATATATAATATGTGTGTGTACATATATATAAACTTTTATGTTAGATACGATTAATCGATTTGACAGCACTAATATATTTATATATTAGTGCATATATATATATACTAAAGTATATTTATATATTAGTGCTGTCAAATTGATTAATCACATCTAACAAAAGTTTGTAAATATACAGTGTGTGTGTGTCATATATATATATATGACACACACACACACACATACACAAACACACTAAAGTAATGTCCACTGAAATATTTGTACCAATCATATGTAGTAAAGCAGAAACAAGACTTACACGCAGCTTCTGCTCTAGATAACGTCGGATATCCAGGAAATGGGCTTCATACTCTGCTAGATTTAAGCTTACTAATTCGGCAGCCTTTTCCAAAAAAAATAAATAATAATAATTCAAAACGCAATTTTACAAACACAGTCAACTTACTACTAAAAATAAACAAATACAATAAATAAATAAATACATTTAGGTAACTATTATACATGTATAAACATTCAACTAGTACTGAAATTAAATAAATAAATCAATAAATACATACATGCATTTAGTTAACTATTTAACATGTACACATACAGTCAACCTAGTACTGAAAATAAATAAAGATATATGATATGTATATAGTGGGTTTTACCTTTCCCAGACCTGCTATCATTGCTGTGTTTTCAGTTCTGAGAAATAAAGAGATAACAACAGTATTGATTTCAGAGTCAGTAACATATTTGTTTTAATTCTGTTCAATAATTCATCACCCTTGCATGAAACCCAATCAAACAATAAACCATGTCATACCCTGGCCTGAAGTTGCGCTCTTGTCCTCCTCCAAAAAGCAAAGGGTAAACAGGGGTTGTGGTTCCAGGATCATTCACGAACAAAGCTCCGATTCGTGGGCCATAAAACTAGAACACACCATCAACAGGATTGTGATCTCTAATTTTCTTCGCTTAGAGAGAGATGATATATCAACAGCGTCTCTTGTTACTTACCTTGTGTCCTACGATGGTAATGTAGTCTACTCCCAGCTCATGTGCATCCACTCGTATCTTTCCTATAGCCTGGGCTGCATCAGTGTGCAGGAGGATTCTGGGAGCTGATGCTGCCCTCTGTTTGTTTACATCCTTCACCCTCTGACAAATATCCTTAATTGGCTGTTGAAGGGAGAATCTCATCAGTTACTTTGAGTGTTTATGCTAAATCATAGCAGAAAAAATCTACTGTATTTTCATTGGCAGAGCAAAAGTTAACAGGCCATACTGTGTCTACAATGTAAGTTACTCTTTAACATCATGTTTATAAAAAAACGTGTTTATAAAAGCAATATCACACTTGCAATTAAGCCTCATCCCAATGGCCAAAACACAGCCGTGTTATATTGTTTAACTATGAAATAGTCTGACACACTATTGGGACTGCTGTCAGGGCAACATGCTCACCATAATGATGCCTGTCTCATTATTGGCCAGCATGATCGACACCAAGCAGGTGGTGGGACGAATCGCTGCAATGACATCCTCAACCTCCACCCGTGCCGTCACCTTGGAAACGGGCACAAATGTGACATCTACAACGAGAATCCAATAAGGTCCAATCAGAGCACAAAGATCTTTGCTTTCATTCATGTTCATATTTTAATGCAGAGAGCAAGACACATTTTGGAAGCAATGTTCCCAGTTTTAGTAGTAAATTAAGGTAATGTCCACTTCCTCAAGCTTAACCTTTAGAGAACATAGTCTCCATTTGAAATTTTAGTACAGAAAGTCCAGTCCTGCTAACCTGCTTTGTCCTCCTTTAACAAGTGTTTAGCTGTGAGTTTGATGGAGTCATGCTCCACATTAGAGATGATAATATGAGGTAAAGAGCCTTTTCCATTCATCTGCTGGCTGTTCGTGCCTCCCTCTGCAGAAGTCTTGCTCTTCCTGAAATGCTCCACAGCTGTGTGAAACACCAGATTATTGGCCTGAAAGTCCAGGAGAAAAAGAGAGCTAAATAAAGATACAGTGGAATTTTCATTGCATTGAATACCTGAATTTCTTCAGGTATTCAATGCACCTCTCAACACAAGCACCACGCTTCATTAGGACTGCCACAAGAAGCGTTACTGATAGTGTTGCAGTTGGAAAGACTTGTTCACACCAACACGAATGTTCGACACGAAGATTCGTACCGATTTTTTCATGCAATTTGTCAGCAGACAGGCTGAATGAAAATGATTCTACACCAAATACAAGAGTACAGAGACAAGAGAGCTAATTCCAGATTCATCCTCTAACCCTTTAATAGCAGTTCACCAAAAAATGAAATTTCTGTCAATAATTACTCACCCTCATTTTGTTCCAAACCCGTAAGACCTTTGATCATCTTTGGAACACAAATTAAGATATTTTTGAGTTTTTTTTATCCCCCATAGAAAGCAATGTAATTACCACATTCAAGGTCCAGAAAAGTAGTAAAGACATCATTAAAATAGTCAACATGACTACAGCGATTCAACCTTAATGTTATGACGTGACGAGAATACTTTTTGTGTGCAAAAACAATGTTATCACTACTTTTCTGGACCTTGAATGTGGTAATTACATTGCTTTCTGTGGGGGATAAAAAAAAACTTTCAGATCTCATCAAAAATATCTTAATTTGTGTTCTGAAGATGAACAAAGGTCTTATGGGTGTAGAACAACATAAGGGTGAGTAATTATTGACAGAAATTTCATTTTTGGGTGAACTAACCCTTTAACTGTAGGGTGACCATATGTGCCATTTTCCCAGGACATGTCCTGTCCAGGATTTCTAAGTTGCATAAAATGTCCCAGTTTTGGTTTTGTTTTCATATTTGCTGAAGGTAATGACTGAAAAATAATATGACCAATAGCGTGCATTATATATAATCAACCAATCGTGGCTTGCGAGAAGGCTGGATCTACAGAGAACGGTCAAAGCATTGCAAATATGACAACATTTTAATGCATTGCATGAAGACTGTCAATAAGAACGGTGGCTTGCACAGACCTCCGTGTAGAAATCACGTTCCGGGGGCACATCGATATGACCACTTTCACGATTAAAGAGGCAAGGGCTCAAGCCATTTTAGGCAATTTTAGAAATCCTGGACAGGACGCGTCCTGGGAAAATGGCACATATGGTCACCCTACTTTAACTGTCATTTAGCAAAATCCACTATTCGTGACGCCATCATGTTGTGGTTTTATATAACAGCAGTGACTTTAACACATCAAATTTATGCAGTGAATATTCGTTTTGGTGTGAACAGGCAATTAGTGTACTAAATTAATACATTATATTAATTCATTAAGTACAACTACAAATGAGGAAAAGGAGCCAATGATATCAAAGGTGCAGGCACATTAACGAAATTTTGATGCTCACGTGAGACTCCCGATCATGGAGATTCACACTGAAATGACTGGACTTCCCCTATGAAATTTCGGCATTGCAACTGTAAATGTGTCTAGAACAGCACCTTTATCGCGTCTAGAACAGAGCTGCAGCAGAAGTGAAATTGCAGAAAAAAGATTCATTAAAAAGTGCCTTTATTTATCTTACTATTATTTTGTACTCACTATAATTATTGTTTTAATTTTTTTACATAGAATTTTAATGTAAATAATGGTTATTCTCTAAATAAGATTGTTTGAACTTTGAGCATGTTACAACACTAGACACGGATGGTTGAAACAGAGATGGTGGAAATGTGAATTAGCCATGTGAAACAACTTTTAATGGGTTAGTACACCCAAAAATGAAATTTCTGTCATTTATTACTCACCCTCATGTCATTCCAAACCCGTAAGACCTTCATTCATCTTCAGAACACAAATTAAGATATTTTTTATGAAATCCGAGAGGTTTTTTATCCCCCATAGAAAGCAACGTAATTACCACATTCAAGGTTCAGAAAATTAGTAAAGACATCATTAAAATGACTACAGTGGTTCAACCTTATTGTTATGAAGCGACGAAAATACTTTTTGTGCGCAAAAACAAAACAAAAAAATAACGACTTTATTCAACAATTTCTTCTCTACCCTGTTAGTCTGCTACGCAGTTGACGCAGTTCAGAGCTTCCGTGTTTACATCTGAATGCTGACTCGGAAGTACTGAACTGGGTCAACTACGTAGCAGACTAACAGGATAGAGAAGAAATTGTTGAATAAAGTCGTTATTTTTTTGTTTTGTTTTGCGCACAAAAAGTATTTTCGTCGCTTCATAACATAAGGTTGAACCACTGTAGTCACGCTGACTATTTTAACAGTGTCTTTCTATGAGGGATAAAAAAACCTCTTGGATTCCATCAAAAATATCTTAATTTGTGTTCCGAAGATAAACGGTCTTACGAGTTTGGAACGACATGAGAGTGAGTAATTAATGACAGAAATTTCATTTTTGGGTGAACTAACCTTTTAAGGCTTTCAATATTGTGCTAGCAAAATGAAGGAAAGAAAAACATTTGCTAAATTCTATTTGAACTGTGCTCTTGAAACCCTCACCTCAGTTCCTCCTGAAGTAAAAATAATATCTGCTGCTTTTCCACCAACCATCCTTGCAATGGTGTCTCTGGAATGGTAAATGATGTCTCTGGCTTTCAGACCTAGTATTGGTGGAAAACTATATGAGCATGTGTTTAAGGGATAGTTCACCCAAAAATGAAAATTCTGTCATCATTTACTCACCCTTATTTCATTCCAAACCTGTTTGACTTTCTTCTTTGGGACATAAAAGAAGATATTTCGAGAAATATATGTGTTTTTTGCCCATACAATGACAGCCCATGAAAATTCAAACAGGTTTGGAAGTGAACGACACATGGGTGAGTAAATGATGACAGTTTTCATTTTTGGGTGGACTATCCCTTTAAATGTGACATGTCAGAGATCTGCTATACATCTACCTTTGAGAGCCTCGTACCTGGTAGGTAATTACTGCTGGGATTTCCCCACGCATCAGTTAAAGCATCAGTAACAGCCCTGATCACCTCTGGATCGACTGGTGTGGTGGCGTTGTAATCCATGTATATTCTGCAGCAGACAAAGTTGTTTTACAAACTACATTCTGCAGCATGTTGCAGATCGTTTGTGAATGGCTTAATGTCATGACTGATAGGACTGATATGGCATATTCATTACCTGTCTGGCCCATCAGGCACATCATGATGATCCAGGTCAGATCCATGATGTGTAAAGGTTCCCCATAAATTATGATCCAGGATGAGAGGGGGACTACTCTTTTCAGCCATTATCTGATTACATTAGTAGATAAAATGACAAAATACTGTACATCAGTCTAAACACATGCATGACAATAAAAACCTGCTTTAAAGTTATGACCACTAACGACAATAACTGTAATCATAAGGATTGTTGGGTCACATATGGCAGGTATAAGTCTTATTTTCTTGGTTTAGACAAGCCATGGTTGTTAATACAAGGTTGACATTTAATCTAGATGAAGTTTCATACAACACAATGTCACAATAAAAACGCGCAAGCGATTTATTACACTTTGATTCGTATACTTTAGTAGATGATTCACTGCTTGCCGAGTCACATTACTGTAATGTTGTCTACAAGCATATCCTGACAGCTAAAACACTTAAACTGCTTTTACGGTCGTTTTACAAGAACCATCGCTGAGATAACTACTGATAAACCTATGTAATTATATACCATTATTTTACTGACCTCTCTTACTCTTAAGCGTATGTCCTGTCAATGATTCACAGTTCAAACCGGTGACACGGCAGCAGCACGCTCTACTTTGAACCGGAAATGCACATGATTAAACCCCTCCTCTTTTCAGACGGTCGTCCTTCTCGCTACTACAGCGAAGGCTTGGTTCATGAACTACTATTAACAAAGTCGCTTTGTTATTAATCAGATCGTGCTGACGTTACTTGGTAAGCGTCAAAGGGCATCCCATAATGTAGTAGTAGTAATATTAATAAGTCAAGCCTTCAGGGTTGAAGGCATAGACATATAAAATACATATTTTATATGTCTATGGTTAAACGCACGTCACGTTATTAATATTCATGAACTAAGTCTTCATCGTAGTAGCGTTCGTAAATGTTTAAGGAGCTTTGAGGCGAGACAGTATGGCAAGCCATTTTAACATTTAGGCCTGAGTATCTTTAAAAAAAAAAAAAAAAAAAAGATTACCTAAAGAACAAGTACTAGTTCCTAAAGATTAAGTAATGGTACCTAATGGAATAGATAATATACTGTAGCTAAAAATAAGTAGTAACATGAAAAAGCAAGGTTGTAATTATGTTTTGAACTTTGAGGGAATTAAAAGATTTTGGCCCGGTTTCACAGACAGGGCTTAGCCAAAGCCAGGATTAAGCCTTAGTTCAATTAGGGTATTTAAGTAGCTTTTATAAACGTTCACAAGAACATTACTGGTGTGCATCTTGAGACAAAACAATAACACCGACATATTTTAAGATCTGTCAGTGCAAGCTGTTTTCAGTTAAAACAGCTCAAACTTGCATTTTAGTCTGGGACTAGCTTAAGCCTTGTTTGTGAAACCGGGGGTAGAAGGGATTTAAGTGGACATTAGAAGGGATTTAAAGTAGGGTGACCAGACAGACCAGACAGTCCCGGTTTTTGGTATTCTGCAAATACATTGCAAAAAAGCCCGACCAATATACAACTTGGTTGGTTATCGGAGCAATCGTGTAGTGATTATATTCTCTAACAGAGGGGGCTGTGCAGCTACACTTGGTCGCGCGCGCGCTGCCACTTTATGAAGAACGTAACATGAACCAGAGCAGAGGGCCATTATCGTCGTCAAATATTAAAATAAACATCGTTATCGGTTTCAAGGTAACATACTAACTATTCATGTTTAATTAAAGTAATACAGTTTGTATGTGTTTTATAACAGGGCCTCAAAAGGGTGCGGGATTGTTCTGCACAATTTTAAACGTCCAAAAACAGTTCCGCAGTCACAACTCAGCAATTTCCACACACACACACACACACACACATCTTACTATATCACGTGGTGAAGACACACTCAGATATGTATAAAAAAAAAAAATAGGCTAATGAAATAAATAATACACGTGCAACTTACTCTGCTTAAAATGAGTCTAAAATGCAAAATAATAGTAAAAAATAGTTAAAAGTTAAAAAGTTGCAATTTCTGTATACAGTAAAACAGCTTGTGAAAATTAAAATATTAAATTCAATGATAAATGTTAAAAAAAAAAATTGTTAAATGTCGTTTTATTTATCTTATCTTATATTTATGTTTTATTTTTGTAATGTGCTTTTGTAAAGTCATACTTCTGTTATAACATAATAGGCATATTGTTTTGAATTGCTTTTACATTAATAATGCAATAGGTTACTATTAATAGTGCAATAGTTTTTTTGGTGAATTGTATTAGACCAAAAATCCTAATAAACTAAATCATAATAATATTTATTGTCATAATATAAGGAACCCACAACAATTTAAAAAAAAAAAAAAAAAAAAAAAAAACTATATTGTCCCTGTTTTTTAATTAATAGATAATAACAAATTAGATTTTGGTGATATTTTGACCACTCAAATAGGAAATGTCCCCGGTTTCAATTTCAGAAATCTGGTCACCTTAATTTAAAGGGATAAAGAAAAAGAAATAAAAACGGTAAAACAAGTCATGAAGCTATGGGATTTTCCTGACTAAATCAATGTGAATTTATGCATATTTTAACCGATATGAACAATTGAGATATCTCATCTTAAAGGGTTTAACATTCTGTCTAAATTTTGTATTTATGGTTTCAGTAAAAAAATAAGACTGTTTTCGTCCACAAAATTAGGTGCCCCTTAAAGGGTTAGTTCACCCAAAAATGAAAATTCTGTCATTAATTACTCACCCTCATGTTGTTCTAGACCCGTACGACCTTTGTTAATCTTTGGAACACAAATTAAAATATTTTTGATGAAATCCGGGAGGTATATGACTCGTCCATGGACAACAATATAATCACTACTTTCAAGGTCCAGAAAGGTACTAAAGACATTGTTAAAACAGTCGAGAATACATTTTGTGCGCAAAAACAAAACAAAAATAACAACTTTATTCAACAATATCTTCTCTTCTGTCATTCTCATACCTTGTTTACGTCCAGCACTTCCAGGTTCTACGTCAGAACGCCGACTCATTATTGGCCGGCTCCTGCATCAGCATCGCACACGTGTCATGCTGCTCACATGATCATCTTTGGCCAATGCAGAGCCAGCATTCGGACGTAAACACAGAAGCCTTCACTGTGCTTACTGCGGCAACTGCATAAGGATAATGACAGGGAAGAGAATGTTGAATAAACAATCTTGTTGCCGGACACACACAGTACAAACCTTTTTGTTTGGCAAATTCCTTTGACCATGGTAAAAGGTGTTGTTACGGTAGGCCTACTTGTAATCCAGATACCAGGCATCCGGAGTGGCTAGTTAATAGTGTTTTGCTTGTTCTCTTCCCAAAATCATCAGTAGTCTTCCCAGCGTTGGATCAAACTTGTCGTTCTTTATGACACTGATTTTACACTTTACACTACTATCATTTTACACTTCAGTGCTTCTTTATGGAAGCTTGTTTCTGCCACAGAATAATAAATAAATAATTAAAAAAGGTAATTGTGACTTATAGTTCTAATTTTTTTTCTCACAATTGAGAGTTCATGCCTCACAATTCTGACTTTTTGAGTTTATATCAGAATTCTTATAAAAGTAAGATTTTTTTTTTTCCTCACAAGAGTTTATATCTTGCAATTCTGACTTTATTTCTTATTTTCAAAATAATAATAAGATAACTGCTTCAAAATTTGCTTTTTTCGCTATGGGTGTGTGTAATTTACATTGTAGAACAAAACGGCAAAGTATAGTCAAGCTATGTTTACCACAGGCTTTATTTTACACATAAATCGAAAAACTCCATTATAAAACCCCATAGGAAAACCGAACCAGGAACCAGCAGTGAATTAAGTCTTCCGGGTTCTGACGTCATACTTGCACCACACTATATTCAACAAGTTCTCTCATGCATAAAACAATGGCCAAAAATTAATAAACTCACACAAAGTCATTCATAGTGTTGCATAAGTTCCACATTTATTTCATATCTGACAATGTGTTAAGTGTACACAAACATTTGACTCATAATTCCAACACTCAGAAAGAGACATTGAACTACTGCCCACTGAAGATGGTACAAACCGGTTACAACTGCATATTACACCATTCACAGCAATCATGTTTATATACAAGGCAAGTAAAACTGAGAGAAAACGACAGAAAAAAATGCTTATGAATGGAGTCCGTGCATAACAGGAGAATGGAAGCACACAAATATTTGGTGTCGATAATGAGAACTGATTCATTCTTTCACTTTGGGTGGTGGTAAAATGGATACAATGTTTTTAGCTTGTAAACATGATAATGCGATGTTTTATGGAAATAGCTTGTAGAAATACAGGACAGGCTATAACATTAATAATTCCATTCAGCTCTCTGAAGTACTTTCTACAAGGTGCACAGACAAAAACTAAGACAATTCACATTTGCTTGTATGTACTAAAACTGAAAGTGATTCTTTTAACTCTCTATATTTTTTTAATAATTTTGTTGACAACGCACCTGCTATTACTATTACCATATGCACTTGTTTATAAAAGTAGTGGCATTACTTATATTTACTCTGAACTGGTCATGAAAGTGAAGTGAATCTGATTGACGCATAGAAAAAGCAGAAGGTGCAGAACTATTTTTCATAAACAGAACCTTCAGGGATTGAGAATCCTTTTAGGGATATGCCTTATGCTTTTACTCACAGAAATGGAATACCATCCTAAGTACCAATATTAGTAACTGAATTTTTGGAATTAGAAGTGTACATTTCATAGACAGATCAAGGCTTTCAGTAGAGGTTTGTTCAGGGTGTCAGATTCTTCTTATACTGAGCATGTGCTGTAGGTTGGCTGGCCTTAGTCATACTCATGTGCCTAAATCTTGCTGCCCTAGAGGCACCTCAGGTGATTTACAACCTGTTGATCTGTGCACTGAATATGCAGGTATGGATGAAAGTCTTGTGTTAGTTCGGCAAACTGCAGGATCATCCAATCATCTCACACCAAGCTGTCTGGCTTAACTATAATAAGTGAAAGTGGAAGCAAGGGCTCTGCTTTAGTGACTGCCTTAGTCGAGGTCTGGCCCACAGGACTGCCATCAAATGTTTTTGCACTAAAAGTGTCTAAATCACAGCTGTTGGTATTATATAACTCGAAAATGTTCTTTCATATTCCATAAAATGTAGTTCGGCTGAAGTTTAATAACTATCAGCAATCTCAGCACAAATGGTTTCCTGTTTTTGACAATAAGCACAACAATCAGACCATCAAAAAATGGAATTTAAAATGTATTGTGTTGCCATCTATCAGCTCATCACATATTTTATATGATTATAATCAAAAAATCAGACCAAAATGAGTTTTGGAACAATACTATGATGGAAGGGCTCATTTCTGGAGTCCATGGTGATGTTAGAGATGAGAAACTTGTCCCTCAAATGGAAAATGTTTCTGATTGAATAAGTAGATTTGTTTTGTTCATTTGCAAGTAATATGAAAAAATCATTTACACCATCTAGATATGCTTAGAAATCTCAAAACCTAGTCATATGTAGGGCATGTGCAATATGAAAACTATCTAAAAACTAATTGAAACTGATTTTGTCTGTGCACATAAATGATTACACACAAAGAGAAAGGGTGGTACTGATGGGTGGGCCTGAAAGTGGATGATGAAAATTGTAAAACAAAAACAGAGTAGATGATGCAAGAGGCACAAATCGTATATCATCACTCTCTGGGATGTGTATAGAAAATTCCATCAGTACTGTACATTTGATTTGTTCTAACAAACTTCTAAACCATCCATTTTCCAAAACTGACCACTGTACAAACACTCATGTAGGATTCTGGGCAAAAATGATTTTTCTCCACCTGATAATTTTCTTTCTCTACCAAAACTAGTTAACATATCTAAAAAGTAAAATTCAAGTAACCTACATGTAATAGCAGCTATCCCAGCATTCACTTCTAAACTGTTCCCCAAATGCATTTCATCGTGTCGGGGGAATGAGAGCAGTGCAGTCAGTAAAACGGAGGCTAGTCAACTCATGATAAAAAAGTGCCATATGCAGAAATTGCACTGTACTTCTTCAAAAATATTACAGTCTTTGTCAATAAATACATGCTGAAATAAATAAAAACATGTTAAATAAATACCTAACTAGATAAGACTTTAATAGAAATTTAAAAAAAATAGATTAGACTGATATAAGATCATTTGGGGATACCGATAATTTTTTATATAAAATATTAGACTGGATTATGATACATTTTAGATAAATCTACTGACCAGTACTCCAACAAAAATAGGCCAAATCTTTATAATGATCATCATACAGAGATATGAGAATGCAACCGTTTTCCGTTGCCAAATTTTTCCTCATGCGTCCTGATTATTTTGAAATCTTTATGCATTTCACGGCCTTACAAGGGAAACATTATAGAGGTATATGAATATTTATGATGGGTTGTACTGTGTCCAAGAACTGCACTTAAAGAGAGTAAGAGCGCAATATGATGTGATTCATCTGCTCCTTGCTAAGAACTGCTTATCATTGATCAATTCTATCCTCCATAGCCAAGAGATGAATAAACATATGGTCTGCTGACTTAAATACTGACCAGTTTTAAACTCATAGACTTGCAAGTCAGTAGTAGCACAATAAGGCCATGTGATCCATTTTCCCACCAAACTCAAGATACGGACGTCACTCTTCACAGTACCAAATTTAGATGTGTTTGCATGAGCTGTCAGCTTCAGAATTAGAAATTCCCATCACCAACTTTCTAAAATGTTGCTGAAGACTACATAAGCATACTATCTCTAACCAAATAAAGTAGTTAGCCTGTTCCGTTGGCGCTATAAGTTGAATATTTAGGCCACTGTAGATGCACAACAAAGGGGCCTTTAAGATACAGGTGCACAGTTGGTGCTAGTGTGGGCAGGTGCAGGAACACACATGAAGGAAACAGGGGGTCAGAGAGTTGATTGGGCACAGAAACTGGGGGATCTGTCAGTAGATCTATTTACAAGTATAGTCCTTTGTGTTTTTTGTCCTCGAAGAGTTGTACAGTAGGTTTACATGTGGTGGGCTCAAAACCTCATCTGCCCGGCTCTTCTTCTGGACAGTTTAGACCTTAAGGGAAGAAGACAATTGAACAAATGTGACCCACGCTGGCAAAATGAGTCGGAATGAGCACGGGTCAATTACGAGCTACAGGCAAAACAAGTGAAAAATGTCAATTTTGGTCGAATTTGAGGTTTTCACAAAAATTAGTTCATTAAGCCCTTGTCTAGCAATACCAATGCTCCAAATAGCTATTAAACATCTAAAAGTATCTTTATTTGTGCATTTTCTGAGAGGAGTAGCTTTCCTTTGTCCATTAAAGGGGTGGTTGATTATGATTTCACTTTAGTTAGATAACTTTAGTTAGCGTGTAATGTTGCTGTTTGAGTATAAACAACATCTGCAAAGTTACGATGCTCAAAGTCCAATGCAAAGAGAGATATTTTCTTTTACAGAAATCGCCTTTTAAGGACTACAACAAATGGCTGGTAGGGACTACAACGGGTTAGTGACATCACTAATCCTAAAATTTACATAAAACCTGCCCCCGGGAAGACGCAACAAAGGGGGTGAGGCCATGTTGGGCTGCTTTAGAGAAGAGGAAGAGTTAGTAGAGTGTTGTTACCATGCTGTCATTTTACGCCGGACTGCTTCACAAACAAGGGTCAATTCAATGCTTTATTTGCACAAAAGATTAACATGATGGCACATGCTAGTCGATGAGTTGAATCAACTCCACAGCAACTACATACATTTATCCACTAACCATTTAGAAACATCCAGATGCATTCGAAAAGTTGTAACTTCTTCCTGAGTCTCTCCATCAGTTTGCGACTTAAACAATGTAAGGTTGAACACCGTTACTGACAATCGTCATTTTGGCTGCGTGAGATTCTCCAGCTTTGTTGTTGTTGAGCAACCAAAGCACGAGATGTTAACGCTCTGCCCTCTTCTTGAAAGGGGGCCGGGAGCAGCAGCTCATTTGCATTTAAAGTGACACACACAAAAACAGCATGTTTTTGCTCATACCCAAATAGGGGCAAATTTGACAAGCTATAATAAAAGATCTGTGGGGTATTTTGAGCTGAAACTTCACATTCTGGGGGCCCCAGAGGGCATTATAGGTTCACTTTAAAAATTCTGTTTATCTCTACTCGCTTCTCTGCGCACGCTTGGTATCGTTTTAAAGCGCAGTATTTTAACTTTATGAATATTCATAGCGAATTCTCGATGGCATGTGTCTGAACCAATGAAATGTCATTTTCAAACTCATGCTGATGTAAACAAAACAATCTTACTCAAGCTCTCATACCTGAAGCGTGCGCACAAAGATGCCTCTCAGACAGCACGTGATCCCGATATACATATATACACAGAATTACAGTATTTCAAAATATCTGTCTTGGCGAGTATTCACGCAAACATTACCTGTTATGTCTTAAGTGAACGTTTGATTAACTGTTGGGGAAAAACATCTGATGTGTAACATTGTAATGTTAATCAAACAACTATGGTATATGGGGGGAAAAGTTAAATATATATTTTTCCTATAGATATTTGGTTTGGTGTGTGCCAAATTTGGTGTCATTACCAGGGATTTTAAGGTATGGTTGCTAGGTGATTTTGTTCCGGAACCTTCAAAGAACTTTAACTCGATTTTTCTCAAAATTGACTTTGCTGAGTCTATCGACTTCAAACAGGTGTAGCTCCATCATTTTTTTTGTCTAATTCCAACAAGTCACACATAATTTTAATAATAATAACTTATTTTTGAAAATTTGCTCATTGCGACTCATTTTGCCAGCATGGGTCACAAATATTGGCATGTAAGGTCTTTTATTGTAAAAGAGTTAGATATGTGCTCCATTGTACCTGATAGATCCAGCAAGCAGAGGGTTAAAGGCATACAGCCAGTCATGCATCTCCTTGTCATTACTGGCTTGAAGGAGTATCCCACGATGCTCTGTGCATACCGCAAATGTGTAGGGGGTCTGAAGTTTAGACAGACATTGGATTACAGTTCAGTCAATAAACAGTCAATTTACTCAAAGAAAATAAAATATTTGTAGATGTTTTACCTTCAGCATGGCCTGCTGGTCTTCGCTGTACTCCACTTGTGCTGAAGACAGGTTAAGAATGGCCCTTTCCACTGTGTCTCTCTCTGTGTTGTAGATGTAGACATAAGGCCGGCGTACCACCACATATCTCTTAACCCAGCCATTACTGTGGGGTTCCAGGAAGTGCAAATAGCCTTTCTTTGACACAATTGGGCTGCGACATTAAAATAGAGTAAAGGTTAGAGTCAACTTCCAAATATGTAAATTCATTAAATCTCAGAAATTTAATTTTATTTACAGCCAAATGTAAAAGAAAAAGGAATTGCTCATCCTCTGTATAATGAAAAAATTGTAAAAAATTTTGTTTTACCTGACACGAATTTCCTGAATATCTGGCACAAAAGTGTGGGTCCTTGATCTGGACTGTTGAGGAGACTTCTTGCCCTCTGTTTCAGACTCAGGGATGGGGCTGACAGCACGAGATCGAGGTGTTGGGGGTCTACACATATGAGCAGTAAGGATATAGATTTAACTATTAGTTATGTGGTGTTAGTTAGACTGATGTTCCTAAACAGGAAAATATAGCAGACATTCATTCGAAAGCAAAAGCACTCAAAATTGAGTTACTTTTTAGAGGGCTCAATTTTTGTGATATCAACTTCAAATTTGTAATGCAGCTTGGCTAGGCTAGACACACTGTATGGTTTTCTAGCAATTTTAGAGTCCAAACTATTTTGTAAAATGTATATATTTGTATAGAATAAAAATAATCATTACATTTGCCTTACAGTAAACAAACTTCTATAATGTTTTACAATTTCACCTTTTTGAATTTCTGAAGGAAACATTCAGAAATAGAGCTGCATTATTCTAGATAAAATGAGAATCACAATTTTTTTTGTTTCAAATAGAGATCACGATTCTCCCACGATTCTGAACAGACAACTAAACAAAATAACATGTTATTTACTAGAGGTTCTGACAAAAATGTTAATTGCCGCAGTCTATTTAAAATGTTTAATTAATCTAAATTAATTATTTAAAAAAAAATTGTTTTGAATGAATGATTCAATGCCCTGACTCAAAAGACTTCACTTGTTTCATTACTGGATGAATCAGCATTTTTAAACAAATCTCTTGAATGAATGATTCAATGACAAATACATTTTTTCATAGTCACTTGTCACCACCTACTGACATAACGATGTAATCGATACAATCATTATTTGAAGTGCCAAGTTCAAATTCAAATTCACTCTATTTTGATCGCTTCCATAGACATCAGTGTTTATATCCAAACTATAAACTTTTATCCCAGTTCTTCTCTGATAATATGAATATTTGTAACACAGAAATAACGATAATGTGTGGTTGAAAAGACTGTTTGTGAAGCTGTTTCATACCTATACATGATAACTGCTCTCTCTGGGTCAACGGCAGCATGAACGCAGATCTGAATGTTCCGGTGTGCTTTTGTCAAAGGTTTAATAGACATAGGTGAATCGTTTTCATTTATGGATGAGATCGCATGGGTGTTTGAATCGAGATTGCGATCTTTTAACGATTAATCGTGCAGCTCTATTGAGCTCTATTCACTCTGCTGAGTGTCATCTTTAAAAAGAGACCAACCTTAGGTCTGTATTCCAAAGCATTCATGAATTACAAATATTTAAGTTCAGATCTATGCTCAAAAAGTAGGGTGACAGTTAACAGGTTTTCTAAACCATCCTAACACATTAGATCCATCAAGCATGAAGTTGGCAAAGGGACTTTCTCTTAAGCTCAAGTATACTTTATTTTTTATGTGTACACTAGCGTATGAGTACAGTCGAATGCGTAGCCTTTCAAAGTATACTCCATTTGATAGAGTGAGCGAACGCAGGCGGCCGACACATGCGCTCTGGAAAGTTTCATCTTTGTCCAGTGTCTGCACTATTTTTCTCCAGACGTTATGACCGATTAATTATTCTTTTAAACAAAAGTTGCGGCTATATCATAACCCCCTCACACAAGCGCTTGACAATGCGGGAGTCTGTTGTTGTTGCAGTCTCCGGTATTTTGCTGTTGTTTTTGTTTCTTGTCTTTAGTTTTGTTTTCTACTGTGATACAATGGCCCAGGCCAGTGTTGCCACCTTGTGGAACAACTAATTAGTACAAAACAAATTCAATGCATATGGGTGACCTGCGCGTACAAAAATTACAAAAATCAGTCGGTGTGCATACTATTCTGGTGACAAAATTTGCACCACGTGCACTGTACGCAGACCCTTGCATAAGCGTAAAAAACAGATCAATAGTAGACAGGGGAGTGTGTGTGTGTGTGTGTTGCATAAATCACCTTTTTAAAACTTTAATGAGACAGCAGTCACTAAGTACTGACCTGAGTTCAGTGTTGTGGCCGTAGCGTCCCTCCACAAGTGAGGGACATGTGGAGGACGGTGTGAGGGTGCTTTCAGCACACACTGAGGCTGAGTCTTTCAAAAGAGTTACTGACATCTCACTCAACTACAACACATGACAACAGAAAAATCAGTCATTAAACATAAAACACAACTTGCACCTTCACAAAAAGACTGAAATCCTCAGCCTATCACATGACAAAAATCTAACTTCTGTAGGTATCTGCAGCAATAGTCTTAACTTTTTTTAAGACGGTATATTCTCAGCGGTCTGAGCTCTTAAACGCTTATTAATGTATTAATGATAACTGACAGAAGAAAAAAAATGTAAAATAGTGTAAAATATTCTTAACATCTTCACCTTGCTCTCACTGGCGCTAACACACACATGGCTGTAGTCCCTGTTAAAGGTGTGGTTAAGCAAACGCAGACACTGTTGGGACAAACAGAAAAAGGGAATGTTAGACTGATTGACAAGAGGCTTTTTTTCTCACCATTTTCTGAAGTGATCACTGCTTATGAATGATTACATCTATAATGTAATAGTATTAGATAATACTGGTGGTTTCATGACAATGGAGATAGTAAATAGTAAATTATATCATATGATATTACATATATAATTTTAAATGATAAATATAGCTGAACTGAATAACTACTAAATTATAAAAACATTGTAATAATAAATATAAAAAAAATATATATAATATTTATAAAAAAAATATAAAAAATAGTCTATAAATAATTTTTAAATGGTAAAATCTTTTTACATTTTAATACAATCTTTATTGCATTTTTTTGCCAAAATTGAGCAGAAACTGCAAAAAAAAAAAAAAAAAAAAAAAGTCTTTTGCAATTTTCTTTAAAATATTATAAAATGGAAGAAGTAATTGTATTTACTGGATGACCCAGAATTTCAAATTATTATAATTTATTTCTATATAATTTCTTTACTTTTTAAAGATTAGATTTCTCAGTATTATATTATGTTAATTATAATTTGTTTTATATATATATATATATATATATATATATAAAATCATTTTTAAATTATAAATTAAAAGAAAAAAAAGGTAAAATGTAAGAAAAAAAAATGTATATACTCTATGGTCCAGGATATAAAAATATACTTCATATATAATTTCTTAATTTTTTTAACAGACCTTTGCAGCCAGCTCCTTCTGCCTCTCATTGGGTGTGTCGGGGCCGGGACCGGGGCTGTGGCCCAGGCCCAGGTGGGTGGAGGGGGAAGAGGACTCGGTTAGATCTTCACTCCCGCAGGACAGCAGCGACTCCTGGCCCAGCAGCAGGGTGGACTCCAGCTTCTCCCTAAGGAGGAGGTAGTGTCTGGTTTTCTCCACCTAACATAACGCAGAAGGAAATGAAGTCTCAGATACTCAGCAGAGGTGCCAATTAAACATTCTAGTCATTTCACATTAAAAACCAAGTAACTAGATGTTCTCACCTCCTGCAGGAGGCTCAATTTTTCCAGCTCCCACTGATGGTCCAGGATGAGGCTGTCACTGCGGGGTCTCCAGCCAGCCAGGTTCTCCTCCCCTCGCACGTACGCCACCGACGTATCCAGCACCCTCCTGCGTCGTCTTTGCATTCCTGCACATTCAGGTGTCATTTCAACAGCAGAATCTCCCCTGAAATGTCTCATAAATTCTCAGTTGAACAGACTGGTGTCTTACCTGGGCTCCCTGCATCAGCCAGGTGGCACAGACTGAGCTCATACACGCCAGTTACACGGTTTCTACATATAAAAACAAACAACAGAAAACCTTATGGTAAGTTCAATTATAAGAGGAACACTGCATAGGACTTTTGCTGTGACTTGTCTGTAATTTGAAGCAGCCGTACCCTTCACATGGCCTCAAGGTGCCACTGCTGAAGAGGTTCCTGATGGAGCGAGATGCCGGGAGCTTGGCGTCTCTTGAGTAGAACACCATGCATAAGTCTTTGGTTATCACTGTGGGCTGTGTGCAGTTCTCCATCTGGGAAAAGAAAACCATTGTAAGCTTTTCGATCTAAAATGGTGCTTAAAATAACCATGGCTTTCTAAAGAATAAGCAACACCTACAGAGCACAACAGACGGGTTCCAATGAGCTCAGAAGTTGTAAATTGATAGTATATGATTCTTTTGAAATCATTAGTCCATGTTATTTATTTAAAAAAATAAAAAAGTATTTTAAAAAAGAAGAATCGAACAACAAATTACCCCAAAAGAGCTCAACAGTGACCGCCATTCACTACTGTTCATATAGACAACCATTCAAAAGTTTGGGGTCAGTAAGATTTATTTATTTTTCTTTAAGAAATGAGTGTTTTTATTCAGCAAGGGCACATTAAATTGATCAAAACTGACAATAAAGACTTTTACATTGTTATAAAAATATATATTTCAAATAACTGCTGTTATAAATAAATGATTATGAAATTTCTATTCAACAAAAATCCTGAAAAAAAAATGCATGGTTTCCACAAAAATATTAAGTAGCTGTTTTCAACATAGATAATAAGAAATGTTTCTTGAGCACCAAATCAGCATATTGGCATGATTTCTGAAGGATCATGTGACACTAAAGACTGGCGTAATGGCTGCTGAAAATTCATGAATAAGTTACATTTTAAAATATATTAAAATAGAAAATTGTAATAATATTTCATAATATTACTGTTTTTTCAAATAAATGCTTGGTGAGTATAAGAGACTTCTTTAAGAAAACATTTAAAAACAAATATTACTGATGCCAAACTTTTGAACGGTAGTGTATATATGAATATTTTGAAAGAAACTTAAAATATATTGTTTCTATACTTTAAAAAATGTTTTTGAGTACGCTTCATGGAATTTTATGTCAATGAATGTTGTCTGATTTTCAAATACTTAGTTGATTCAAATCTAAATTTGGAATGTTTGAAATGTTCTGACTGACTGACCTCTGATCTGTTTGATTTGGTGCATGTCATGAAATTCCTTACTGAATTTTTTTTTCTCTCTCTGTGGAAAAATGAATGGGAACTATACTTCCAGAGCCAAGACCACTACTAAAAGTGGCCAGGTACTGTTGCGCTCTATAGAGCCACAAGGTTTACTTCTATTCACATATGTACTTGATTCAACCATTAGAAATGCCATTGGCTGTTTTCTAGATTAAATTAGCTGGAACTAAATCATGCAACGAAAAAAGTAAATGGCCTTGGTTACCTCCAGGTATGCAGACAGAGTCATGTAGATTTTCTCTCCATAAGGAGTGACACGGTTTAGCAGCAAAGAGTTGTGCATGGATGAATCCCAAGCAGCATCGAAACGGAAGAATGTCCTAAATTAATGGTAGAAAACAGTCTTAAAGTTATCATTTCAACATTATCATTTACATATTCTCTTCCTTATGTTAGAAGTTCATAAATATTAACAGGCTAAATTCATTAACTATGTTAGTACATGACAGTGTCAGCTTGTTAGGCAAAACGCTTACTGATAAAAGGCAATAAAGTGTCTGCGTTATTGTAAAGATCATATTTGAAAGTGACACAAAAGTGTTTAAAATTGTGACAAGGAGCGGAGACAATATAAATGCATGCAACAAAACACTCTAGCTTCATCACTAGATATGAATGCCACCACCAATGATGTGCAGAACGATGACAGTTATCAATAAAATAAAAAGACAAAAATAAAATTAAAATGATAAAGGATGAAAGACGTAACCGTTCAAAGAGGGGGGCAGGTACAAGGGGACACTTATACCTAGGATCAGTCCCCAAGGAAATGCTTTAGGTGGAAAGGAAAGAATCAATGATAGAATCATAGGTAAGACAGTTCAGAGAGGTAAACTGCGATCTTTGGTAATTATTGAAGCGCACAGCAAATTTCTCTCAATGAGGGATTTAATTGCATCTCCAATCAACTCACATCAGCTCTGTTATGGTTTCGCAGACCTCCAGGAAGTACAAATGAACTAATATTGACCCTGAAGCAATGCCATTTCATGAGAATAGAATACTACATGAAAATAATATGTGCTGCCTCTTACACATAAGTTATATTCACCTTGCTGAACTTCAAGCCTACAGTACTGTCCCTCGCTCTGATAAATATAGGTCATAACTGAAATGATCACAGATTAGATCCACTTATATTTCTGGCTCTAAGCCTGGTAAGGGTCTTAAATCTCTAAATGCCTGAGTCTGAAGTATATGAGAGGGGCCGAGCTTCTCTGAGGTATGTGATAGATTGAGCTTGTGTGCTTTATATGTTGAGTGTTAAAGTGAATGGACCGGCATGACCCAGTAGGCAGCTTTGTGGCTGTCATTCAGACATGAAGAGAGAAAAAAAAGGAGTGGAAATTTATTTGTTGAAGAGATAGGGAAAAAATAATGAAATATGGTAGGGGGAGATTTCAAGGGTCACTGTGGGGTTGTGGTCATGGAGAAGGCAAGACCAACCTACTTTTTAGTCTATTGAAGTCCTAATAGGGATAATTCACCCAAAAATGACAATTCTGTCATCATTTAAGACTGGAATTTACTACGTGACTTTTGCAGTCTGGACAAGTCAATGCTAGTTGCCAAAAGTCAGAGCCAGTCTGTAGATTTTGGGCAGTCCGACTTGACCGACTTCAAAGAAAATTGCGTAGTGTATGATGGGAACAGTCTCTTTTAAGTCGATTTAAGAGCACATTTTTTCATTTGTCATGTGTCTCCTAACAAAGAGGTACGTCTCTGCATTCAGTCTTGTTCGGAATGACTTGAAAGTGATCCCCAGTCGTTAATGCCATAGTTATTACCCATTTAGATTTACTATGGGGAAAATGAAGAGACATCTCCTAATAAGTGGATAAGTATAAGGAAAGAAAACCTTGCCTATTTTTCTGAGAATAGACCCTACCTTGTGGATTTGGATAATAGTTTATTAATTATCTATTACTTAATTACATTGCAATAAAGATAAACTGATCTTTTGATTCAAGTAAACCTTCATACTGTATACTTTCTTTTAGGCAAGTATGACTTTTTTTATTTTTAAATAATATATTAAACTAAATGTTCTGCAACAGGGTTTATGAAACTAATATATACAAAATGATTACAACCTGGAACTGAACTTGACAGAGACTTGGCCATGAAAGACTTGGATTCTACATTAGTATCTTGTGGACATGTCTGCAAATGAAAACTCCACATTGATCAACCACTATTCTGAATATTTGGGGGATGTGCCCCCTCAATATCTATGATAGTTATGGTCCTGCAACTGGTGGGAACCTCTTTAGCTCATGGACCAGCAACAAACCAGCTACATTCTCAGAAAAACACAGTACAAAAGCAGTCACTGTATCAAACAATAAACACGTCACAAACAATACCCTTTTATAGGGTGCTAATCTGTACCATTTATGTACTAATATGCACCATTTAAGGGTAAAAATTTGAAAGGGTACCTTCTCAGTAACAGCTTTTGTATAATTTATTTCTGAGAGTGTACTATGGCTTTAAGCTGTGATCATGTGATGTGTAGCAGTTAGGCTCAGGTCTACAAGCTCAGTCAGCCCCCCATCAATTGGTAATTCAGCTGGTCAAGCAGCCAAACCAATTTAAACCAGCTAGAATCCAACTACCATGTTCCAAAACACAGCTACTGAACTCACTTGAGCTGGCTTTGGCAGGATAGGACACAAACACAGTTAGAGGACACCCAGCCATCCCATTTCTGACGCTATTGTTAACTCCCAAAAAACACATAAATCAAGCTCAGCATACCAAGCAAGATGAGGGATTGTGAGGATAATTTCCACCTCCCATTTACACACGATAAAAGAGATTTCCTGTTGTTTTACCTTCCCTTTCAATTTTTCTTTCCCTTTAATTTTCTTATATCAGCCAATCCAAACTATAACTCATGCTCTTGGCAAAATATACAGCCAGACATTTCTTTCTAAGTTTATTGGTTCTGCCTGCATTGAGGACCTAAATAATATTGAAGAATTACTCATTGCACAGGGGTAAGAAAGCAAGCATGCTACCACTGAGGTAATGCTTATACATGGATTGTTGAGCTGCTGCACACTGCCACCCAAGCTGTTGGAAATTAAAATTGGTTTCTGTGACAACATATATGGGAAGGACATTGCAGGGATCAACTCCCTGGCAAACTCCTGGGACAGTATAGGAACTATATTGGAGGATGCTGGGGTGTGGATAATGCTTACAGTTGTGTCTTGCCAAGGTGACAAGTGTGTACTAAGAATAATAAATGCTTTGAGGACTGAGGAGTCATGTAAAGATGTCTTAAATTATTACTCAGCTAACAAAAATGTGTTCTAATAGCATTTTGATAACATTCCCATTCCCAAACATAATTTCTGAATATTCTCAGAACATTAAAAATGTCCAGTTCTATCATGACAGCTCTCGGAAGATTGTTAGCATGGTAATGGATATGACAATGTTAATGTATTTGGTCTTGGCGGAATAGATCTGCTACGCTGCTGCTGCTGCTGCGGTAGATTACAGATTATTGCTGCTGCTGCAGAGCAAGTACAGGAACTTGCTACTGTCAATACATATGCCGATACGCTGCTGCGAGTAAGACATGGTGCTGCTGCAGAAATAGCATATATCAATAACCCATAGCAGATCTATACAGGTGGAGCTGGGGAAGGTGGAGGGTTTTAGAGGAACTCTGAAGCACGCTGCAAACTGCTATCGTGAATGTAACCAGCCATTTAGATGTGTGAGCAACAGTCTCATTGGCTGCAGATGTGACATGGACCAATCAGCTTGTGCCAGTAGTTAATGCTGTAATTATCATCAGCTTGTGTTAAAACCCATCAGCCTGTGCTATCTAGAGTTTCATGACAGAACTATGTTTTTTTTTTTTTTTTTTTAAGTGTTTTAAAAACATTTTTTCTTGTTGATGTGAAGGTTAGCAAAAACAGGGACCATTCCATTTTATCATTTTACAAAGATTATGGGAAATGGAACATTACTTTTTGAATGTTTTGAACATTTTGAAACAAGTAGTAAGTAGTGACGTTCAAAAAAGTTGGATGAATTTCCAACTAAAACGTTTCAGGGGAAAAGAAAAAAAAAAAAAAAAAAATTCATGAATATTGTACAAATAACTTTTTTTTTTTTTTTTTTTTTTTTTGGCTAAAGTTTTGAGAATGTTATTAAAGACCAGATAACTATGAACAAACTCAACCTTACTGGAAAAATGTTCTGAGAACGTTTCATAAACTTTTCTGCCACAAATTGTCTAATTTATTTTTAAGCACTTCTATTCTACATTTAAACTATGGATTGCAAGTTAAAAACAGCACCTACACTGTAAAAAAAAGTTTGTGATTTACCTTACCATATACAGTGAAAAATGTTAAATGGTATAATCCTATACTGCATTATATGTAATTTTACTGTAAAACAGGATTTTAAATTATATGTACGAGCAATAAAATTCTCAGTGTGATCTGTAATTGCCCTGGCAAACTAAACAGTCCTGGCACTGCAGCAAGAAAAACACATTCAGATAAAAACAATGCACTCATACTGTGCTGACACCACCCTTATATTTACAAACAATCAGCTAAATCCTGGGATTATAGTTGTCCTGATTTAATAATTACAATCTGCAGAACAAGCAGCTCTTGGAAATGTTTACTTGTAGGTCATTCAGGCAGCAAAACACTCACATATGAAACATTTAAAGAAATTTGATCAACACTACACCCTAGTGGTTAAAAAGAATGGCTAATGTGAGCAGAGAATGCCAGGAAAGACTAACTGTCAATAAACTTGACTAAACACATTTTTTTGGTATGAGATCGTAAATCTCAGTGGACTAACATAACACTAATTTTGTTCAGAGATTCATGATTAATACGAGGTTAGCAGAGCAAGCCCTCCCGCCCATAAACAACACAGACCTCATGGTGTGTGGTCTGGCCAACAGTTATCGCCCCACACAGGCGAAATTGTGTTTTATGGTGTTGCTTTGACATTTGTGATGGAACTTGATCTGGTTGCAGAACTGTTTAAATGAAACCATAAATTTTTAATTAAGAGATGTCATCTAATTTGTTGAGCAAGAGCAACATTTTATGTGGGTCTGATGGAGCGTGTGTGGTAAGAGTGACTCATTAAAAATATTATAAAAATACTTTTAGTTTAAACTGGAGGAATGTGTTACTGATGAAGAAGTGACTGACATAGAATACAAATTTATTTATGAAGTTGTCTTAAAATGGATTCATATAACAAAAATGAAGAAAATTTTGCTAACGTTCCCATTAGTTATGAAAACGTTATGTTCTCTGAAATGTCCAAAATCAAACTTTCAAAAATGTTTAGTAGTTTTTCTTGGTTCTGTGAACATTATGGGAACGTTACCTTTAAATGTTCTCTGAACATTCTGAAACAAGTAGTTACATTAAAAAAACAACAACAACAAAAAAACAAGCGTTAGACAAACGTCAAACAAAAATGCTTTAGAAAAAAAACAGTCCATTTTTAGAACATCATTAAAGACCAGATTACTTCAAATGAACAATCTTTTCAAAACTTTGAGAGTGTTAATGTAAAGTTCTAAGAATGTTCCCTATTAGTCGGGAACGTGACTATGATCTCTACCACACCTCCTGTAAATGATTCAGCCAAAATGCAGCCCATACAAAAGCCAAGCCATGCAATCCAGTCACCTAGAGGTGCCAAAAATGTCAAAAACATACAATACAGAACAGAAGCTTCACACACAAAGCATTTCCATGGGAGCCAGAGTGAAATTCTCTCACATTTTCAGAAATAGTAGGAGGAAAGGAGAAAAAAATAGACAAACCAACATGAACGCAGAAAGAACCTAATTTTGAGAGCCAAAAAATGACGCAAAGAACGATGGAGGTTGATTAGACAGATGGCCAGAGAAATAAAAAGATGAAAAATAAACACATTCTGTTGTGTGTGTGAGTGTCTGATAAAATGGGAGGAGAGGGATTTGAAGGTAATATACCTAGGCATGTCCGAATCAAGAAACTGTCTGGAAAAACACAAAACAACATTTTGTTAGTGGACTAGAGAGATGTCAGAATCAGAAGGTTGTGGAGAGAAGCTTGCAGCAGCTTGTTTTTGATGATTTTGCTTCTTGTTTTAATATTAAGGCCTCTGCACAACTCTCCTGTCACATCTTTGTCCTTGTTCAGTTGCACTGGTCCATGAATCCAGCTCCGATACATGGTAGGCATAGTATGGATAATCTAGTGAGGACTTGTGGTTACATCGCAGGAGAGGAGGTCACAGCTGCTTGAAACGAGAGGTCTGAATGTCTCTTTTATGCAGTTTTGAATCGGTGGGGTGATATCAAAACAATTATGACTTTATTTGAAGCATTTCATGTTTGCAAAGTCTGGATGCTGATATATGATGCCCATTTAAGGTGATGTTATAGTAATGCATTGCAGATGATAAAATGCTTTGTTTGGTTGTTAGCATATAACGTGACATATAACGTGAAACGTGGCATTTTGTTTCCAATAACTATCATGATGAGAGAATGTTAATGATGGATTTTATTAGTAAAGTTTGATAAATAAGCTTCTAGTGTTTTTATGTTAAGCTTACTTGTGAAATAAATTCACATGCAGATCACAGCAACGTGATGGTGACCAGCAAAGATGTCAAAAACTCGATCCACTGTGTGGTTCAGTGAGCTGAGTCTGAGCAATGGAGTGTGGACAGAGCGAATGGAATGAACAGATGAGAATGGACACAAATGCAGACCAGCATCAGATGGGAAGACTTGCACAACCAGCAAGGAGGTGAACTAGAGAACCATTTTTCAATTCCCTGTCTGTCGGAAAATAGCGAATTCATATTTTTAGATTGATTTTGTTGGTTCAATAATTGTGACCTCCATCGTGGCTAATAAAATCACATTTTGAATTCTGTGCAGTGGGAGGGGAATCATTAATTATAAGTTTTATAAAACAAACAAAAAAAAAAGTTGCATGAATTAAGTTGGTCAGTCAAGCGATGCGTTAAAGACTGGTTATGTCATGCAGAAAGGTCTCTGCAATGATTAAACACAATCCAACAGTTTTGAAAGAGGTGTGTTGAGAGGTTGTGTTAAGATATTTATTTAGGTTTATTCCATCTGTGTACCATATAAATCAGTGTTAGAATTAAACACTGTACATTTTTTAAAACGATTTTCGGGGCACAAAATCTGTTGGGATTCATTTTCCACATATCAAACTGTTGTTTGCAGCTACTAGCATAGTTAGCAGCTACTAGCATAGCTAGCCAAACCAATAGTTTGCAGCTACTAGCATAGCTAGCCAAACCATTTGATTTTCAGTAACCAACAATCTTACTATCAACTTTTTATACAACATATATTTTTTTTTATGATATACGCATGTTATGTAAATCTAAAATAACAAAAAAAGTAGCTGTTTAGGATAGGTTTTGATATATCCAATACTGATCAGGCAGCATACTTTTGCTATAGTAACCTCCTCAGGTGAATGTGATAACGGTTTGTGAGTGTCTTTTTGGCACCATGTGAAAAAAATCAGCACCAAAGCAATGGTTCTCAACCAGGGAGCCAGCACCCACTAGGGGGCCTCAGCAAACTTCCAAGGGGTTACAAAATGACTTAAATTAAAAAAAATTATCTTCAAATTTATCATTTTTTTGAATAATGTGTTGGACAGTTGGGGGGCCATTGTGTCAAAAAGGTTGAGAACCACTGTGTTAATTACATTCATTCTGTAATATGTAAAATTAGAACAATTTACTTGCATTATTGTTCAAAGGTTTGGGGTAAGTAAGATTTTTTTTTAAATAAATTAATACTTTTGATCTGTAAGGATGCATAAAATTGACGAAAAGTAACAGTGAAGACATTTATAATGTTACAAAAGATTTCTGTTTCAAATAAATGCTGTTCTTTTGAACTTTTTATATAAAAAAAGGTTTCCAAGCAGCATGACCGTTTTCACCAAATCAGCATGTTAGAATGATTTCTAAAGGATCATGTGACACTGAAGAATAGAGTAAGAGCTAATGAAAATTTTGCTTTGCCATCACAGGCATAAATTAAATTTTAAAATGTATTAAAATAGAAACAGTTATTTTTAATTTAATAATATTTCAAAATATTACTGTATTTTTGTTCAAATAAATGCAGCCTTGGTGAGCGTAAGATACTTCTTTAAAAAACATTTTTTAAAAATCTTACCAACCCCAAACTTTTGAATGGTAGTGTACTTTTTAAAATCCCCCTAACCTTTTGTTTAGATTTTTTTTTTGGTGGGTTCAGACCTTAATTGGAGGATCAGACTCCCCCAAGCCCATCGTAATTTCTCCAGTCATTAATACTAAAAGCCTCAGTATGGCAGTTCTAGGATGTCAGTTGTCAGCCCCCACAACCATGAAGCGAGTTATGGTATGTTTGTGCAAAGGAACATAAAAGTGTGAATATACTTCTTGTCTTTATCTAAGACTGGCACTGTTGCTGTGCTGTTTGATTCTGAATCACTCCCTTGTGGAAAGCCTTTAAGAGCTGTTTGGAAGGTTTAGTTCACTGACTCATTTCTCTTTGGCAAAAACTCATCGCTTTAAAGTTGTGCAGAGAACTGTTTGTCTCACAGGCTTGGCTCCAGCTCTCAGATCATATGCCAAGGCTGAGGAGAGAGTCGTATTAAGTGCAGCAATCACTAAAATGGAGACCTGGTATTAAAAAGATTGGAGTGGGAAACAGCCAAAGTGAAGAAAATCTGCTACTGAGTGTTCAAGGAGAAAAAAGGGTTCATGACAGAAAAATAAATCTCCCATGTACCGTAACCTCTTGTGGAAGTGTTCTTAAATATAAAATGACAAGCATAATTTTCAAGATGTCTTATGATTAGTGGTAAAGATATGAAAAACATGAGAATGTCCATTTTGTTTGTAAACTTCTAAACTGGTCTTCTGATTTCTTGACATATTTATTAAGGTTGGGAATGTACCTGTCATCTTGTGTGGGTCGAATGTATCCTGCAGACAGTATGTTAAGAGAGAGAATATTGGGGTCGATGATTGTCTCATCTGCTTCAGGCGTGTTCCGGATGCGCCCTGTAAAACACAAAAATACATCCCATTTGCTGAATATCACAATATCACTCTTGTTTACTCGTATGTATTGAGCAGAAGTTGCAAACTCACCTACAACCAGCTCTCGCACTTCCTTCCACTCAATATCTCTTCCTGTCTCATGTACTATGGTGACTGTCACTCTCCTTTGGATGCCCTGTTATGTAAATGTTGTGTTGTTGTATGTCATAATGTAATAATATTGTACTTTAATGTTAAAATACACAGTATGGACAATGGTTTCTGTGTTACACAATGAAATAACATAATAGAAGAGAGAAGGGGGGGGAAAGGAACATTTTTCAGTACCTGATGTAACATGAATGTGCCATGGCAGGGCATGCCTACCCGGTGGTCCACTACGGCTGGAATATAGCTGAAAAGGACAGATATATGTCAAATACAATAACCAGCAGTGTCAAGCTTTCCTGGATGTATAAACACTGTACACAACATGTACAAGGATTTACAAAGCCAAGAGATTTCATATTAATTATGAATAATTATATACTTAATAATGTTATATATATATATATATATATATATATATTAAACTATATAAAATATATAAACTACAGAAAATATGTCTTGAAATATTTATTATATACTATTTATTTAATATTAATGAATAATTATATAGTATGTTTTTAGGCATGTCCAATTTGGTATACTGAAAAATAACTGATCTTAGACATTACTGTTTTCATGTAAGGTACCATATGACAAATTTATTTGATCAAATTTCGATAAAGAAAAGACTAAATTGTCATTTAGTCGTGTGTAAACAAAAATTGTTTCTCTAACAGGTCCTGCTGCTAATGTATGTACAGTATAACTAATTTAAACACACATAACATTTTATAACATAATACAGCATATACATATTTAAAAAACAATATGGGAAAGATGACAGTATGGCGTCAGTATAAATGAAATGTACACTACCATTCAAAAGATTGGTGTCTAAGCTTTTTATGTTTTTGACACAAGTCTTTTATGAACACCAAGGCTGCATTTATTTAATCAAAATCAAAATAAATGATGAAATACAGTAAAAACTGTAATATAGTGAAATACTATTAAAATTTAAAATAAATGTTTTCTATTTTAATGTATTTTCAAAAATGTAATTTATGTGATGGCAAAGCTGAATTTTCAGCATCGTTACTCCAGTCTTCAGTCACATGATCCTTCAGAAATCATTCCAATAATTCTGATTTGGTGCTCAAGAAACATTTCTTAATATTATCAATGTTAAAAACATTGTATTGCTTAATACTTTTCTGGAAACATTTGGAATACATTTGAGGATACAGCTTTCTTTGCTGAATAGAAATTCCAAAACAACTGCATTTATTTTAAATATAAATCTTTTGTAACATTTTCATCACTTTTAATCAATTTAATGCATCCTTGCTGAATAAAAGTATTAATTTCGTTCAAAAAACAAAAATGACTGACCCCAAACAGTACATAAAGTATGTGTATAGTGTATAAAATATCCTGTGGGAAGAACTGTAAAGAGTCTAAAATGATTCCTGATGGTACTGAGAGCAAATTGCAAAGCAATTGTATGAATGAGAACAGGAATGATTTCCTTAATATCACGATCTAAAAATCAATTGAAACATTTTATACGGATACACTGGATACTGATTTTACAGGCCCTGCTGAAGAATTGATTTTACAATCTATTCTACTGAGACTGAATCTGTTAAAGGTCTATTTAAAGGGAAAAGGTCAATCGTTAGACAAGACACTTACTCTCCATTGGCCTCAAGCTCACAGATTTCAAAGAAGACCATCAGGTCATATTTACAGTGGCACGGTCCTGCTGTGGGTCGTGTGAGAGCTGTCAGTTTGGTGGCAGGTACTTTGAAGAAAATAGAGAAAGAAAGAACGAGTGTCAAATCAATATTGAGTTAATCATAAACCAAAGGACATAATTCAATGGCAGATGAGAGGGATACTAGAGTTTCACAGGCGAGAGGAAGATATGGATCACAGTATAAGAGGAGGAATAGAGCATAGTTAGAGAGGACCATGAGTGGAAGATCAGGGGTCCGATGTAAAGGCACACTGCTGTTAAGATGAATAAAGTCAAGTGAATAACAGTGATCCCTAAACATCTGCACATGCTAAGCAGAATTATTAAAAGAATAGTTCACCTTAAAATGAAAATGCTCTCATTATTTTCTCACCCTCATGTCGTTCCAACCCTGTATGACTTTCTTTCTTCTGTGAAACAAAAAAGGAGATTTTTCTTTATTCTGGCCACTTTTTTCAATGTAATGAAAGTTAATGAGTACTGGGATTTTCAAGCACCAAAATGACAAAAAAAAAAAAAAAGCACCATAAAGGTCTCAAAATTGTTTCATACAAGTCTTCTGAATTCATATGATAGCAGCATATTGAGTCAGCAGAGCTGGGTAGTAACGGATTACATGTAATCTGGATTACGTAATCAGATTCCAAAAATCAAGTAATTAGAGTAAACTACTTTTTAAAACACTCGTAATCAGAATACAGTTACTTTTTTTATGGATTACATGATTATATATTATTTACACAATGGCAGTAAGTTGTAAAGTAAATGGCAATTGATTCATTGATTCTCCTAATTTTTCATTTTTTTAATGGTTATATTTTTTTCATAATAAACCTGCCGCTTATATACTGCACGTTCGTGATTCTTCAAGTTTTTCTGGCAGTGAGGGGGAGGGGTGTGGAATCGTGGCCAGAAATCAGCAACAAGAATATTTGTTTTTGTAATGTTGCTGTTTTCTAAATGTACTTAATTGTTTAAAATCATAAGATGTGATTTTGTTTTATTCAGTGTTACTATCAGCAAACACTAACAGGTACATTAGTGTTAGTATTTTGAAGTATTAACTGTCCATACATTGCACTTTAAAAAGAATCTGTTGAGGCTCTTGTTTGTGAATAGAATATATTTTTTGGGCTATATTTTTTCTTTCTATCTGTCAAAATAGTATAAGATTATCCTACAATATATGTGACATCAAATAAGGATTAGCACAAAAGTAATCTAAATGTAATCCAAAATTAGTCAGATTACATTACCAAAAATGTGTAATCTAAGAGAATATATTACTGATTACAAATTTTGTCATGTAATTTGTAATCAGTAACTGATTACAATTCATAAGTAATCTACCCAGCTCTGTGAGTCAGTGAGTTGAACTAGAGAACTGAATCTGTTTGATTCATAAACAAATCATTCAGATTTTGTGAACTAGATCAACTGATTTATTGAAAAGATACTTTTCTTTTTTTTTTTTTTTTTTTTTGGAAAGGAAGCAGACTTTTCTACTTCTCTCATGCACTTGCATGGAGAAGATGTCAAAATATTGTCTGGCTTCAAAAGACATTTATGGTGCATTTATGGTGGAGTCGTTTTGCTTTTACTCATTTGCTTACATTATATAAAAATTCACCTTTTGTGTTCAACAGAAAAAAGCTAGCCATGTCGGTTTAGAATGAAATAAGGCTAAGTGAATGATTTTCATTTTAAGGTGAACTACTTAAACTCACATTTAACTAATACTTATGAATATTTATCTTAAACAACTTCAATTTTTCTCTTTCTGTAAGACAAACCAATGAATACAACATAAATAGACAGGAAATCTAATAAAAACTAACCAATTACCTAATAATAATAATAATAATAATAATGACCCAAAACTAACATCCTGCAAATGTTTAGAGACCACTGCATCATCAAGTTCAGTTTCAAGTGACAGAACAACCAGTTTTACTCATGCAGTTATACAGTCTTATTCCAGTACTATTCATCAATTTATTTCTGGTGAATGATGTCAAAGAGAAAGACCAGAATTGTCCATCTGCTTGATGAGGTTTGTATGGAGAGGCTGAGGGAGAGAAAAAGACATACACCCACACACAGTATTAACAGGCCGAAACACAGTCCCTGGAACAAAGCGTCCTTCAGTCCGTCAATGCAGAGATTTTGTGTGACTCCCATAAGAATGGGGGAAATGAGTGGACACTTTGTATAAATATCATACATTGTTTAAGAAATAACAAGTATATTATATTATATTATATTATATTATATCAGTGCATTAGACTGACTAGAGGTTCAGTTTCAGGGACATTCTTTGGCCTTAGGCACTTAGAACCATTACAGACCCGGCTTCTGTGCTTTTATTACAGAACAGATAGACAAGGGCGGGGCCGGCAGTCTGGCTTGCTCCTCCCCCTCAAGGAGGTAGGAAACAGCCACGCCTGCTGCGTTGAGGGCGTGGCTTGACAGCGAGTCCACCAGAGCCCCATTGAAGACTTCTGGCAACAGGAAGCGAATCAGCTCCATGTTCTTCTCTCGATCAGGAGGGGTGTCGTTATCTGCGGCTACACCCACCACCAACAACATAAAGACTGTGACATGGGCACATGGACCCAAAATATAAAAAAGCAACATAAAAAAGGCAACACAAAGGACGAAGAATATGTGCTAAAGCTTCAGCCTCAATGTGATTTGGCAGGAAGCATTAAAAACCAATTGCAATTGCGTTATTTTTACAAAACATGCAGTGGCCTATGGGGTGAAAGGGAGTGAGGGCTTCAATGTTAATGGTCATAAAAAATATTTATTGCTCTCACCTGGTTTGGAAAGAGGCATGACTCTCGGGAACTGCCGTCTACATGGGCGCAATGGGCTGAAAGAAAAAATATCTGGCTGTCATTTTAGTGTAACTTTGATGGATGAATTGAGACATTTGTAGAATGTATTAATCTGATTTGGAAATAATAAATATTGCCAGGATCTACCTAATGAGATCCTTGCAGAGCGGAGGGAAAGGCTGCTTCTGGTAATGTCCAAAGACTTCAAACACAATCGGCTGAGTCTTTATGTACTCTATAAAGGACTTAGTCACATCCACGGCAATCTGGAAAATCGAAGAAACAAGTGTTTTACACTCAGTCTAATAAAAACAGTGTGACGTGGTGCTGTGTGTTATGGTGTAAAGCTCACATTCTGCACATGATAGAAGCCAAGTGGTGGACCACGTCCAGTGTTCTTCAACGGCTCTGTGGAAAACGCTTCATCGTGCCTGTGAATAAAACTACAAACGAGAAGTTTAATGAAAGTAAATTAGATACAGAACAATGACAAATGTCCACTAGTGGAAACAGAACAAAGGCACTCACTTGAACTGGCAGAATATGTCTGCGTACTCTGCGGATATGCTTGACGCCTGCAGCACAGTAATTCTGAATGTGAAGACTTCTCCAATCCTCAAGTGATCCAGAGTGCTGTCCAGTATGCCATCAAGACCTGTTTTGACAGGGCTGTCCAACTCTTCTGGGTTAGCTATGAAGAGAACATGAAAGAAAAGATGTCAATTCAAAAATATATGAAAAAAAAATGGGACAGCTAAGCCTGACATATAGATTCAGACTGTTCTCCCTCGGTAGAAATCACTTTCCGGGGGTGGGGGGTAGGGGGAGTGCACACCACTGGCAAGAACTGGGAAGTTCTTTCAAACAAAACAATATTAAGCAGCACAACTGTTAATAAGAAATGTTTCTTGAGCATATTAAATATATTCAAAAAGAAAACATTTATTTTAAATTGTAATATTTCACAATTACTGTTTTTACTGTATTTTTGATCAAATAAATGCAGCCTTGGTGAGCATTAAAGACTTAAAAACATTTTTTTAAAAATAAAATCTTACTAATCCCAAACCTTTAAACTGTAGTGTACATATTTCCTATATATTTAATAGTATATTTAGAAAAACACCAAATGATGTGATCAAAATTTTCTTTGAAGATGTCCTGAATGTTCCATATTTCTTACCAGCACAGGTATTATTGTTGACCTCATCTGCTGAGAGTCCCATCTCTGCATTCTGGCCCTCACCCTCCACAATTCGCAGCTCTTCCTGAGAAACGCCAGCGCGGGAAAGACCAGAAGTACAGGACTCTGACTGGAACTGCTCAACAGGAAAGAGAAACACTTCAAGTAAGTTGCGGTCATATGAATATCCATGTTTAAAGATCAGCATAGCTGGACACCAAGTATATGTCATGGTTCTCACACTTTTGAGCAATTAATTTATGTGATTTTTCAATGGCATTACTATAATTCTTCTAGCTTTTTTGTGAAAATTTAAGAATTTTGAAAACAAAAAAAAGTTATTAAATAATAAATTGAGTTCCCACTCACAAGGAGTATTTCCAGCCATTACAAATGTTTTAATGTCAATACCTTTTCAAACTGTTGGTCTTCAAAAGAAATCTTGGCAGTGCCTGACTGTCTGACACCAGAGCCATAGTCTGGTGCCTCTTCATCAGCTGGAGGAAAAACCAGAGCACCTTCACATCACTTCCTCAAGAAGTCACACACAGCTTGCCCTTTTTATATACAATCCCTCAGGTCTAAATACACCCTCTAACTTCAATTTTTTTTCCTTGTTTCCTTAAACTAAGGATTCACGATATATATCGGTATGTATCGGTCATCTACTGATATTAGAGATCTTTACACAAAACAGTATAGAATTTTAATATCGGCCATTTATCTTTTATCAAGCATAACATGATAATATACATATAATATATGTCTTAAATACTATTCTAAATTTTAAATATTATACGTCTAATCGGTATGAGACAGAATTTAATATCAGTGAATCCATATTATTACCATCCATAAATCTTTATCTACACCAGGGGTGTCCAATCCTGCTCCTGGATGGCCACTGTCCTGCAGATTTTAGCTCCAACCCCAATTAAGCACACCTGAACTAGCTAACCAAGGTCTACTAGGTATACTAAACTTCCAGTCAGGTGTGTTGAGGCAAGTTGGAGCTAAACTTTGCAGGACAGTGGCCCTTCAGGACCAAGTTTGGACACCCCTGATCTAGACAAAGAAATGATACATGGAAATATGTGCCACTCTACTCACCAGTAGGTTCTGGAGGACACTTACAGTCCTAATCTTACCTGATATTGCTTGTACAGCTACTCTGAGGAAACCTTTGACCTCTCCCTTCTCATTGACAATGGCAACCCGATGTACCAGGGGCACAGGATAGAGCAGATTACTCAAATACACAAAAGCCCTAAAGGAGAGAGGGAAGAAGAAAATATGTGTCCAACGTATCAACTGTACAGCAAGCAGGACAAACAAAACATTGATCAACATATACACAAAAGCAGGCACTGCTGTGGCCCTGGACATGATATTCCTTACAGGATACATATAAAAGGATACATTCCTTACAGGATACATATAAAACAGGAAGCTGTGAGTATTTTTAACTGTTTATACATTTTAGATCTTGGGCGAGTTTAAGGAGCATGGGAAGTGAAGAAGAAGTGAAGATAAACCCTAACAAAATATACAGAAATAAAAAGCCGAGATCACAAATTTGGGGATTATTTTTTCATTTCAAACTAAAAAAATAAATAAAAAAAGATCAAGGATTTTGAAAAATGTAATATACTCTACTGTTCAAAATGATTGGAGTCAGAGAGATTTAAATAACAATAAATATAATCCATTATTATTTGTATCCACAAAAACATTAAGCGGCAGAACAGTTTTCAACATTGATAATAATAAGAAAAATTTTCTTGAGCACCAAATCAGCATTTTAAGAATAATTTCTGAAGGATCATGTGACATAAGAGAATTATGTCAAAAACATTCAAATATCTTACCGACCCCAAACATTTGAATAGTAGTGATGATAAAGATAGAAATGAAAAATAAATACTTAAGATTCCACACTATTTCTACTGTAATCAAATAAGCACATTTGTAACATTGAACCAAAAGTCAATTTTTCCCAAAAGGTCCACTTTTCTTGCTTCCACTGAATCACACAAGATGTTTTGGAACAAAACATTCTAAAACTTAATGTTAACTGCTGTTATACTGCTATTATTATTATTATTATATTAGCTGTAATTAAAAATTGAAAACATTTTTACTAATGCACAGACTATATAAAAGGACAGTTTGTGTTGGATAAGCTACACATCCATGATCAGAACCAGAAATAGGACTGTTTATATGTTCCAAAACCCAGAGATTGACATTTCATTTAAAAATATATATATATTTATAGTTGATTTTCATAATTAACAGTTTTCCATCCATCTGATGTCAAGGACTACATTGCTCATCTTCCATGGGTAGACAATGAACAATAACGTAGTGCTGAACAAAAAAAAAGGGGGTTTTGGTGAGGTACAAAAAGCATGCTTATGACAAAAAAAGAGGTGGAAGCGGTGACATAAAATGTGACAGTACTGGACACTGTGAGCGTGAACAGACAACATTATTAGCAAATACCAAAAATTAAAAAGATAAATAAGACACCAAAAAAGCGGCCATACTGTCACAGATGTGCAGTGCATTGCACAAGCGCAACTTAAAAGAGTGAGCCAATTCATCAAAGGTTTCCATGTAAAATCTCACAAAAAAGGTCAAAATACGGCATATGATCTCACATGCCCAGAAGAGAGACAGCTGTGCTAGAAACCAGCTCTTTCATCTTGAGATATGTGAACACTCCGAGTAACCAAACTGCTATATTATGGGAACCAATTAGTAAGTCATTACATGAATAGCTTTTTCTCATTCATCAGACATTCCAGCCATGTAACAAAAATCTGGTCTTGTTTGTTTCTGCGGTACACAAAACAAACAGCTAATATGAGTGTTTGGAGATAGCACTTCAAAGCTGACGGACCCCTTTGAAGAAGTGATGCGGTGCATGTAAAGCTGGGACACAGACCTTGGCGTGACACGAGAGCCATAGCTGTGCTGGGTGGTGCTGCTGACAGCCAGCCAATTCTGATTTCAATTATCACAATCATTAGGTCGAAATGAAACCCAGAAGCTCAAGGTGTGTGTCTGCAGCGATCAGATGAAAGTCAAATGTAGTATGATAATGGGAGAAGACAGGGTAAAGTCCAGACATGCTGACTAAAGTCCAGGAATCCTTCCCACAGGGAAGACAAATCAGAAGAGATCCCTTTAATATCTTAAAGATTTCTCCTATATTAGATGGAAATCAAGTGGGGACTTGCTTAAGTCTCCTGATCAAGTTCTCCTGATCAATCTCCTCAAGAGATCTCAACAAGCTCACAAAGATTAACAAGAAGTGTCATTAGCTATGTTTCCATCCACCTATTTTTATGTGAATTTTGGGATTTCAGATTTAAAACTGCTGGATGGAAAGCCAAGATGCGCATAAACGCACATAAGCAAACGTATGCACTCAATTGAGGTGGATAATTTTTTTAGACATGAGCATTAACTACAATGGAAACACATTTACCAGATAAATCCACTGATGTGCAACAAAAAACTCACGACTTTGCCTCAACAGAAGATGTGATTGGTTAACTGGACTAACCAGCTGACCAATTTCATTGCACAGCATCTCAAATGTTGGTTTAATCATTCTGAAATTCCTGAGCCAAAATGGTTGTTTATCTCAGAACTTTCTCATACGATTGTGTTTCCAAAAACCAGGCATCCGAACGCAAGTCAATATGACAGCGTTTATTGTTTCATCTGCACACTCTGAGGTGCAAGTCATTTATGATGTAAGAAAAAAAAAAAGCCACATTCCGATTGCAGCAATTTCTAATTTAATTTCCCAGGAAATTACAGTTTTGTTCTCATTAACAAATGGGATGAAAACAGTGCTTTATTCGCTAATGTTTTATGCGATATTCCAATTTTGTGCATAAGTTAAATTTTTATCTTTGGATGGAAATATAGCTACTGAAAAAAGTGTCAAGATAAGGAAAAAAAAACTAGTTTAAAACATGTTCTCAGTACTTAGAAATTTAATTTTGTTTTCATACGCTTTTGAAAAATGTCAAGGTGTAATCAAATAAAAAGTAATAAAATAATAAAATATTTCCTTAAACCTTGAATACATTAATCATTATTTAAAAAAAAAAAAGTCTTCAAATATATTTTTGAGGTAAAAATGATTTTTGGACAAATATCATGAATTATCATGAATGTCATATATCATATCATATATATCATATCATGAATCACAAATATTGTTGTTTTTTGGGGAGATGCATCACATGAGATTTTACAACCTGAATTAACCGTATCTTGTCATAAATAAGTCAAATTATCTTATATTTTAGGAGACTTTTTGACTGACACAGTCATCACGAGGGTCTGCAGGAGTCCTCTCTATAATACAATTTCCTGTTTTATTTCTGTATCTTGGTCGCACCACGACTTTAAATTTGTCGGACAAAGCTGAACAGATTCACAGTTTTTTTTTTCTTTTCAAATAATAATATATTGTACTAAACTACTTTGGATTTTATAAAATGTTTATAATTTATATTATTATTATTATTATTATATATATTTTTTCAAGTTCAGTACTTAATTTTTTTTAACTTCAGGACATTTGTACCACCCTGACATTTATCACGTCATTGACCCAAACACCAAACTCAGCAATCAACAGTCAGAGATCTCAATGTAAAATATAAAATAAAACTCAACCATTCTCCCATGTCCATATATTTCATAGCTGATACTTGCACTGTAGGTCAACAACCATCTCATTTGTGTCTACTTTTATTTTTCTCATTTCACAGCCCACTCAGAAGAGTGTACACAGACTCCCAGCCATTATTCTATCATGACATTATTCTTCATGACACCAACAGAAACTGAAAATAAACTCAAGCAATCTCATTGTGTGTAAACACTATCATCCTATTTGCATATGTCTGGCCTTTTTTCAGGTATGTGTTTGTCTATAAATGTGAGTGTAGTCGTACCATGTAAGCAAAAATCAAGTATAGGTATAGGTGTGTGTTTGACTATAAATGTGAGTATAGTCATTTCATGTATGCAAAAATCTCTCAAGTGTGTGTGTGTGTGTATAGGCCTATATATATACTGTATATATGTGTGTGTGTTTGTATGAATTCTGTGTACAGTACATATAATGTTTAAAAGTCAGTGTTGTACAACAACCCAGTCTCAGTGTGAAAGAGCTAGTTTCCTTTCCCAGCATGCTCCTGAAACCTCACCAACCTTCCCAATACACTGAACAATGGCGAGCGATCGTAAAACGGGTCCTCAGCCTTGCCGAAGCTTCTGCAGAGCTCTCCCTCATCATCATCATCATCCACATCATCATCATCCTCCCCCTCCTCCTCCTCAAAATCCGAGCATGTGTCATCCAATAAGAAATCATCGTCCATGTCATCCAACTCTGTCCCCACCTTCTTGTCCGGCCATGACTGGACCAGCTCAGTGAGTTCAGAGGTTGATGTGGGCTCAGAGGGGGTGGGGGAGGAGTTAGGGTCGCTCGCTTGCTCACTAAGGCATGTGGAGAAAAGGAGTTTTCTGGTGTAGCCAAAGACACGGGAGCCCAGTTAGTATGAGGGGCCATCTGTCTATTTAATTGTTTCTGCTCGCAAGTGGGTAAGTAAAGACTTTTAAAAGGCCAACTTCACTTAGTAGCTGGGTAATGGACATAAAAGACATACAGAACCTAAAAACATGTGAACAGCAGCCTCTGTAACAGGATTCTGTTAAGAATGTCCAATATTACACTACCTTTTAAAAGTATGGGGTCAGTAAGATTTTTTTTTAAAGAAATTAATGCTTTTTATTCATCAAATTGATCAGAAGTGATAGTAAAGACACTGATACTGTTACAAAAGAATTCTATTTCAAATATTGTTCTTATGAACTTTGTATTCATCAAAAAATCCTGAAAAAATGTATCACAATTTTCACAAAAATATTAAGCAGCACAACTGTTTTTAACATCGCCAGTAATTAGAAATGTTTCTTGAGCACCAAATCAGCATATTAGAGTGATTTCTGAAGGATCATGTGACACTGAAGACTGCTGCTGAAAATTCAGCTTTGAAATCACAGGAATAAATTACATTTTAGAATAGAAAATATTTATTTTACATTGTGAGAATATTTCACAATATTACTGTTTTTATTCATCGCCTTGGTGAGCATAAGAGACTTATTTCAAAAACATAAAAAAATCGTACCAACCCCAAACATTTGAATGGTAATGTACATTTTATAGAACAGATCAATCAAAAATTTAAATTCTGTCATAACATAGTCATTATCATGTAGTTCTAAACCTGTGTGCTTGTTTTTGAAACACAAAAAGTTGTGCTTTTGAAAAATACCTATTTCTAAATACCAGCCTTTTTGAAAATTTAAAAAATTTTGAGCCAATATGTTCAATATATTGAAAAAGGATGGGGACTGGCAAGCACTACAATGACAAAAAGCACCATGAAAGTTAAAGCAGTCCATTCACTATTCCAAGTCTTCTGAAGTCATACAGTATAGTAGCAAAACCACAACCAATACAGTTGTTACTTATTGTAATTGTGTGGAAAAGAGCAACCAGTACATTTTTAAAAATCTCTCATCTTCCACAGAAGAAAGAAGGTAAGATGGGTTTAGAACAACATGAGAGTGAGTAAACAATGATATAATTTTAATTTTAGTGTGATCTTTTAAGATATAGTAAAGGCAAGATTAAGAGTAAGTCATACAGCTCAGAAGTAGACAGGGCAAAGGGAAGCGTGTGACCTAATTTGGAAGTGCATGGAAAATCAATTTCATGCTCTTCTGAATAAAGCAGCACCAAAAAACTTGCACTCCTAAAAAGTGTGTGGGCAATAATTCTGGACTTACTTCTCAGAGGAATAAGTAATATTACATATATCCTGTAGAGATCAGCTTTTAGAGATCACTTATTTTATTACATTTTTTCTTTCCAGCTGTTGTTTTGCCCTGCAATATACTTTACTATTACAAGTACAAAAACTAAATGAATTGCTTATTCCGTTCTGCATAACAGAAATGAATTCTCTTTCAATGGGCCATTCAAATACTAATGTAGTTTGATGACAAATGTTGTTGATAATGTGGTCTTTATCTGATGGTAGTCAGAGATAGCAGAGGCATTCTGTACTAAACACCAGCGGGTCTGTATAGCCATGCTCTGAAGTAACCTTAAAACTCACCTTCCAACCAGACGGAACCAGGGAAATCGGTCATAGAACGGATCGCCTCCGGTCAGCACACTGTCACAGTCTTCAAGGGCATTGTTGGGCACCTCAGCAGCACGATCATACATCTCCCTCATCAGATCCAACCTCTGCCTGCAGGGGGCAGCATTATACATCATTTATAATGTAAATCCTGGATACACTGTAAAACCCAATGTGACTCAAAGTGTTGCTGGGTTACATTTTCATAAAATGCTAGCTATAAAATTAGCCTTATCAAATCAAATGAGTCTGCCTTTTTATTCCAAAAATGTTTAAAAGGTTTAAAATATCAAACAAACCAGAAATTTGAAATGTTGTGGAAATGACCACTTTATGTCCACTGTTGGATATTGACAGTACACAAATTAAGTAATTAGTGTGAGTGTGAAATTCTGCTTTAAAGGGTTAGTTCACCCAAAAATGAAAATTCTGTCATTTATTACTCACGCTCATGCCGTTCCAGACCCGTAAGACCTTCGGAACGCAAATTGAGATATTTTTGTTTAAATCCGATGGCTCCATGAGGCCTACATAGGGAGCAATGACATTTCCTCTTTCAAGATCCATAAAGGTACTAAAAACATATTTAAATCAGTTCATGTGAGTACAGTGGTTCAATATTAATATTATAAAGCGACGAGAATATTTTTGGTGCGCCAAAAAAAAACAAAATAACGAATTATTTAGTGATGGCCGATTTTAAAACACTGCTTCAGGAAGCTTCGGAGCATAATGAATCAGCGTGTCGAATCCGCAGTTCGGAGCGCCAAAGTCACGTGATTTCAGCAGTTTGGCGGTTTGACACGCGATCTGAATCATGATTCGATACGCTGATTCATTACGCTCCGAATCTTCCTGACGCAGTGTTTTTAAATCAGCCATCACTAAATAATTCGTTGTTTTGTATTTTTTGGCGCACCAAAAATATTCTTGTCGCTTTATAATATTAATATTGAACCACTGTACTCACATGAACTGATTTAAATATGTTTTTAGTACCTTTATGGATCTTGAGAGAGGAAATGTCATTGCTCCCTATGTAGGCCTCACAGAGCCATCGGATTTAAACAAAAATATCTTAATTTGTGTTCCTAAGATCAACGAAGGTCTTACGGGTGTAAAACGGCACGAGGGTGAGTAATTAATGAGATAATTTTCATTTTTGGGTGAACTAACCCTTTAAAGGAGTTTATTCTCAAGGTCCACAAGGCCATTTCCATTGTTGAAGAAACAATATGGAAAAAACAATATGCAAAAATTACCTGAGCTTCTCCAGGGTCCAGTAATGTGTGGCTCCATTTTTCTGATCTTGAACTTCTACAGCTACAATGGTGCGAGGGAACGGGCTCTTCTCCCTGTCTTTTGCTGCCTCGGGTGGTAACAGGTCAGGCGGAAGTGGAGAGTAAAGTGTGTCCGTCAGTAACACGAACTGAAACTGAACCTGTAAGCGACATAAGGCTCAATCAGTTATGATGTTGTCCTATTTTATTCAGTAGGTTTAGCAGAGTGAATGCAGTTCTTTCTGGTACTGTATTTCCAAAGCTTTCACCTTCTTCTTTAGCTCGACGCTAATGGCATTGGCTTCCTTGAGGAAGATGGCATTGCCCCAAAGTAGGTCTCTAAGAGATGTGAACTGATAACATCTCCATTTACGGAAAGCCCACAACGCCAGTTCTGTCTCCCTCTCAGTCCATTGCACTATGGATAAAAGAGATTGAACACAAGATGCAGCTGTTTAAACTGGGTCATTTTGATTATTTATAAAATAAACACTTTTTTCCATTCACAATCTAGTCACCTTCCTCCTCAGGTTCTTCATCTTCCTCTGCTACGTCAGGGTAACAACGATCTACCTGCTTCTGCAAGGCTTCAAGCTTGCTCTCATAGTCCTGTAAAAGACATACAGTGAAATATCAACAATAAAAAGGGTCATATTATACTACTAAGTTTTGAGTAAAGGAAACAAGTATAAGCTCTTTATGTTGTTTGTCACTTACTAATCTCTGTTGCTCCAATAGATTGTTGGCCTCTTCTCTCTCCTTACGATACTGATCCTCAAGTTCCTGCAGTCTATACAAACAAAGAGCTGATGAGTCTAACAACACAAACGTCACATCTTGAACTTATTCTTGAATTTCCTCCTCGTTACCTCTGATCCATTTCCTGTTTCATGTCAATGCCCTGTTTCTCCAGGAGTTCTCTCTGAGCAAAGGCCCAGTCTACAGGTTCCATTGGGGTTTCAGAGCAGGGGGTTCGCTCACGTTCCTGACGAGCCTGCTCTGGATGGTTGAAGCGGAACACATGGCTCTTGCCCAAAATGATTCGGTTCCCTACAAAAGTATAATGTGTCAGTAAATACGGAGAAATAAAAACTGCTTCACAAACAAGGGTCTGTTCAACGCTGGATTTTCACAAATGTTTATTCTGAAAGATGGGTCAATACCAACGCTTCATGCTCAAACGTCATACCATAACTTCACAACTGACACTGCTCTCACGTGGTATTGGAATTATCATAAACTAGAGTTTCCTAGTTAAAAATTGCACATGAACGCCTTTTCTGACATTTTTGGTGCATGAGATTGTCCTGTTTTGTTGTTGCCGGTGTGCCAGAGGTGTGCCTGAGTTCTTGAAACTCCGCCCTCTTCTGGAAAGGGGACCGAGAACAGCTCATTTTTATTTAAAGGGACACACTCAAAAACGGCGCGTTTTTGCTCACACCCAAAAAGTGGCAATTTTAACATGCATAATAAATGATCTGTGGGGTATTTTGAGCTAAAACTTCAAGACTTATTTTACATCTTGTAAAAGGGGGCATAATAGGTCCCCTTTAATTCAGCACAGATGTGCATAAAATAATTATTTTTTAAATAATATTTTGAATCATAAATAAGTTTAAATAAACATATTGTAAATAAATACAACCATACATAAATTTATAAATAAATAAAATCATAAATATATTTTAAAAAATCATAAGTTAATAAATCAATGAATAAATAAAATCTTAAATCATTACAAGCATACATGCATACATACATACACACACAAACACACATCAGCACAAACAAATAAATAATAGGAACCAAACCATAATGCTTAGAACAGTATTGTAGCAGGTGAGGGGAAAAAAAGTAAAAACAAACCTGATCTGAGAACAGTGGGTTCTGTTACTCTCTTCCCATTTACATACGTTTCTGCTCCCTCACACGGCTCGAGAATGACAGCTGTAAACAACAGGAAGAACAGACATCAGGACTTTGGCATATACATGTACAAGTATGTGTGCTTGTAGCTGCATCATTAACAAACCTTCTCCCATAGGTCCAGTGGTGCTGGTGAAAGTGCAGTGTTCCTCTTTGATGAAGTGACCACTCAAAACAATATCCTGTCTGCTGCTGGCATCTTCTCTCCCCACCCTAAGAAAAGCAACACATCAAGATACCATAGAGCCAATTCTGCTGAACAGAAGCATATGTGTGATTTATATCCACAATGGGGAAAAGGAGAAGCTTGGATTGTCACTAACCTGGTAATTCCATCTTTGATGTAATATAGGAGACATTCAGACATCAAAGGATCTTCATTCAGGTTCACCAGGTGGGGTGTCTGTAATGAGGGCACAAACATACTTAAAGTTTACAGGCTCAACTATTTTTGTATTTCCAGGAGGAAATACCAGTGCTTGCAAGGCAGCAAATTGCTAGTCTTAAAATTTCAGGTAAGTTTAGACTTTGTTAATGCTAAAGTCGCTTCACCGGTGTCATTACAATGAGAAGACATCTTGTTTTCTGTCAGATGTGTACAAGAATTAATACCTTTACTGTACAGTGTAAATGTGGCATGAACTTTACTTCCCTATTGTGACATATCTGAGTGAAATGGCTTCATGAATTAGACACAATGTAGGGCAAGATTTGATTGGATCCGATTGGAATGATTCATGTGAGTGAAAGGTTGCTGGAGGGAAGTGATTATTGTCCCGCCCACAAATAATGATGTGCACAGATAAATCATTTATAATAAACACTGCAATATTCCATAAAATATAAGAATAGTCAATTTTGAATTCATGGTTACTTTAAATATATGAAAAAGTCCAATCACAATATGTATGCAAACATATGTAAGAAAGAAGACCAATCGCAATTCAGCAGACATATATTTAAATAGTCTCATCACTGATGGTTACATTTTCAAATGCTAAATATGCTGAAGTCAATGGGAGATTTTCAAACATTTTAAAAACTTCTTAAAGTATGAATCATAGGGGCAAAAAGAGGCACAAAAGACTGAAATTATCTACAAAAGAAAGTTCAATTGGAGTCTATGCATTAAACAGTTCGGGCTGAATTAAATGCAGATGTTTAATACTTGGAATAAATGGTTTAAACCCCAGCCAAAGTGCTTGAAGAACAACATAGCACTGCCTTGCGAGCACTTTCAAAATGTATTTATATGACCTTGGAAAGAGGAAAATAAGATGCTACACTAAATTTAAACTTTGATATCCATCAAAATGCATGCAATTCGATTTAGATATCACAAAAGTGTAACACTCCAGACAGGAAAGCCTTTAAATGCATCATTTACAGGTCATGATGCTTGAGATCTGAAGACTGCTGTACATTCATACAGCAGATGCTTTAAAGTTTACTAGAAGGAATTGCAGCACATCGGCATTCATATCAGAGAGTAATGAGCAACAGATTCGTAAATAAAGATCACAGATGTGTTTAAAAGAGCTCTGATGGGGAAAGAACACACAGAGGTACATCAGAACAGTCTAAGAGGATCGAGATGCAACCACACAGTATCCATGGCAACCAACCTCATTGGGAGAGAACAGCCCAACAGTGTCTATAAACACGGGCTGAGGTTTTCTCTGTGAGGGCTTCATGAAGGGGAACGTAAAGACATTCACAGGCTTATTTAGTTATTTGAACACAACATATTAGCCTTATCATGTGGTCCACCTGCATACGGTTTCTCCCTACAGCCTTAATAATCGCTTTACCTTCTTTGGTGAAAAGACTCCAACAGTTCCTCCATCCTCACGCATGGCCACACCCATCTCGGCCAGCAGTGCTTCTCTGTGAAAATCAATTTAGGTGTTTTTCAATCAAACTTATTGTGTATGTCTGTGATTATAGCATAACTTATATATTAACGTAAAATTTCTTGTCAATCACATAAGGCTTCATTCAACAAACCTGTCCATTCTGATGGCTTCTGTACGGCGAAGCTTCTCTTCCCATGTTTCATTGAGCTCAGCAATGATTTTCTCAGTTTCCTAGTTGGCATTGCAAACATATTCAAGTTAAAATATGCCACCAAATTTAAGTAGTTTAATAGATTTATTAAAGCTGCAGTCCATTAGTTTTGCCTCTTTGTCACCATCTCTGTTTGAAACGTGCAATTGCAGTTATTTGCAGAATTATCATCTTTACGTGGGTTGTGCATCGGCACGGCTCATCAGCGCGGATGAATCTAATGTTTGCTGTCAGTCACCACATCGGTGTGGATACTGTACTTCGGAATAACAGATTCTACGTCTTGGAAGTATGACCAACATAAGAATTTTCACTGGAAAATGTCATCTGAACAAGTAAGTAACATGTCTGCCACTTTTGTTCTGATCAACTGAGAAAAAAAGCATTACAATAAATCGCGCTGCCAATGGTGATTATCTAACGATCGCTTAGCTCGGATCATGTCAAACCGTGCAAATAATTATTACTGTTTGTTCTCAAATTGTTAATGTTAACAACATTAGCATCGCGTGACTATGTGTATTTAGTGTGTATTAGCGTTACCTGTAGATGTTTTGTAGCCACTCCGCAGTCCGAAGTCTTTTGCTTTTGACTACGGGTGAATCTCCAGTTGTCACTGATGATTGTCATTTTGACCTTTCTGGATTATAATCCGCCATCAAAATGATAAGTTTAATTATTGCAGCTGCTGTGAGAAAAGGCTATAAATGATCCGCCGCCGGCAGCATCCTCACATGTGCTATAGCCTACTAGCTGGGACTCGTTCTTTATGTAAACAGATGTGACGCAATGACGCAAAGACGAATGGCGGCATGCTCGAATTTCCCGCTGAAACCTACCAGTACCACCCAAATTAGAAAACATTATTACAAGCTTATCGTTGTGAATCGGGCTAAGGTAAGAAGATAGTTTTGAACACTGGCTGGTAATGTACTTGCTCAAAAATTGATTTTGGATAATTTTTAACCAAAAAAAGTTACGGACTGCAGCTTTAATGTGAGATGTACATCTTTAGAAAGCAAATGTTAATTTAGCTTTTGGGGTTAGTTACTGAGGTAAAATATTGCATTAAAGGTATCATATCATGAAAACTTACTAATATTCTGTATAAATTTAAGACCTCAAAACTCCCTCCCTAGTCCAAAAAGACTAGCTTAGTTTTATTTATGCAAGCAAAGCCTCATAAACAGCTCATTCCAAAATATGCAAACTACATTAATATTGCCATTGTTCGATTTCTGTCGATGCAGTGCCATTTAGCCATTAAAGAGGCCATATTATGCCCTTTTACAAAACCTTGATTTTGTTTTTGGGATCTACTCGAATACAGTTTCATGCTTGAATGTTCAAAAAGCACATTATTGTTATTTTTTTTTTATTATTATTATTTTCCACTGTTACAGCACATCTCTTTCCTTACTGTCAGTAATGCTCTGTTTAGTTTTAGTTTCTATGAAGCCCTTCCTGAAAAGCGCAATGTGCCCTAATAGGTTGGCTGATTCCAACGTGTTTTGGAAATGTCATGCTCCTTACCATAACCGTGCTAAATCCAGGGTTGAAAAAACAGTGTCTCTTGGACATGGCTACAACACACTACTAACTCAACTCAACTCGGCCTCTATTTTATTTATTTTTTTGCATATGCATTGGGCGGGAATTATTTACATGAGGAATATTGTGACTGTGATGTACATTCCCAGAAGAAAACTCAAGACTACAATCAAGGCATTTTAGGGAGTTTAGAAACAGTGCTTACTGATATAGAGAATAATTCCCTTTGAGTGGACTTTTTCGCTTTGTAACTTTGCAGATCTTTTGCGCTCAAACAAAAACAGTAAACACTAAAGAAAGTAGAAAATGTAAAAAAGGATAATACAGTAGGTCCTCTTTAAAAGGTACAGTTATAAGATGTGTAGCTTTTAATTTTGTTTTCATTTTAGTTTTCGTAATTCATGTGCTTTTGTCATTTTAATTAGCTTTAGCTTTAATTTATTTTTATTACAGTGTTAGTTTTAGTAATTTTAGTACTTCAACCTAAAATTATTTTATTTTATTTTACAGTCAGTTGTTGTATAGTATTATAGTAGAGTAAGTTATTATATTTAAATATAATATTTATATTTTAATTCATTTAAGCTTTATTTCAATTAACAAAAACAATTTGTAATAGTTGTAGTTTTAGTTAATAACAACACAATTTGCAAGTAACACTAGGGGGGAAAATGATAAAAACAATTATGAAATAATCCCTTTAATCAGAGATAATTGTCAGATTTATATTTGGAGGATTTCAGTCAGTATTGTCAGACTTTTATATTTTATGGCAGTCACCTTGAGTCTCTCAATGGCTTCCTCGCTCCCTGGGCTGAACATGATGCGATCGTGCAGGCTGCTGATGGAACCAGCCCGGCTGGACAGGGCGGAGAGAGATGGAGAGGGGCTCATCCCCGTCATAGCATTGGTCACTGTGGAGAGATCACCTCTTTGATTGACAGCTTGGCCACTATTGTTATTGTTCTTGTAATCGGATATGTCTGTCGGGGAAGGGGGAGAGAGGTGCGGGGGGTGTGGAAGGAGCGGGGGGGGCAGGGGGTGACAGACACAGAGTTCAGACAGAAGCAGACAGAAAAGGATGAGAAGAAGGAAGGAAAGGTAGAGAAAAGAAGACATGTAGCTTGAAATAAATTTGAATTCAGAGACCCAGAAATTTCACATGTGAGGAAAAACGCTCGAAATATAAAGAAAGAACAGACAGTCACAGCCCAGTAAAGGAGACAAGCAGAAATAAAATAGGAGCTCTAGCGCAGGCACCCGGCAGCACAGAGACACGCCAGCCATCTCAAGCGCAATGTAACACTGCGGGATTCAACTACAGCATTACACCTCGACCATCCAATGACAGGAACCTGAGAGCCACGTCTGAAATATTGAACAGGCATGCATGCATTGATCTGGGCTGTTACTTGACACCAGTTTCTTATATTTGTTAGTGTACATTGAGCAAAATAATGCTGTTAGTCCATTCAAGCAACTAAATGGCAATTCTTTCTTGGTCTTAAAGATATAGTTCAGCCAAAAATGAAAATTCTGTCATCATTTACTCACCCTCAGCAAACTTTAATTTTCTTTCCTCTGTGCAATACAATATAGGATGTTTGAAGAATGTTTCAGCTGTTTTTGTTTATATTATGAAAGTCAATGGCATCCAAAATGTTCAAAGCCCAAAAAATTGCATAAAGGTAGTGTGAAATTAATCCAGTAAATGATTTGGCTGGTATATTATAAGTCTACTGAACACAGTAACTTTATACGATGAACACATCAAATTAAAGCCTTGATTTACTACATCAAACCTTAGATTTAAACTACATCAAATATGGCGACATGAACCTCAAACATCAAGTAACATCAAACCTTATTGGTTCTCGCATGTCATGAAACAAACATAATACCTTTTTTTTTTTTTTTTTTGGTATGACAGCGAATTAAGGCTTAAATTTCAGGCTTAAGGCTCCTTTTTCAAAATGTATTATTTTGTGCTCCAAAGAAGAAAGAAAGCCATATGAGTTTGGAACGACATGAGGGTGAGTAAATGATAACAAAATTTTCATTTCTAGGTGAACTATTCCTTTAAATACTGCATGATATCAAAAGTGGAGTTTTGTGGCTTTTATATGCATAGATTTTAGGTTATCTGTATGCTAATGAAGTCAAAATCAAATGTCCTTTTCTTCCAGGAAAACATACTTAAAATTTTGATGACTCATGTTTAGGGTTGGGAATCGTGAGAAATTTTCCGGTTCCAGTTCCGATTCCGGTTCTGCCCAACGATTCCAGTTCCGGTTCCATTAAAATAATTAAACAACTACTAAAAAATAGTAGTAAGGGAAAAATGCACAATACTCGACTCAAACAGTCCTTTTTGTGTTTATTATTCTTGTAAAATGACTGTTAATCTCAACAAATTCGCTAACACTTTACAATAAGGTTCATTAGTTAACATAAGTTAACTACATTAACATGAACTAATAATGAACTGCATGTCTACAGCATTTATTAATCTTTGCTAATGTTAATTTCAACATTTGCTAATACATTATTAAAATCAAGAGTTGTATTTGTTAACATTAGTTAATGCACTGTGAAGTAACATGAACAAACTATGAACGGATGTATTTTTATTAACTAACATTAACAAAGATTAACAAATACAGTAACAAATTTATTGCTCATGGTTAGTTCATAAATGAACCTTATTGTAACGTGTTACCTCAAATTAGATAAGATGCTTGAACACACATGTAAGATTCAGACAGGTGAAACAATATTTTTGTGAGTTGGATTCATAAAGACTTGTTTCTGAAAGAATGATTCAGTGATAGACCCTTTTTTAACAGTAAATTTGTTGCCATCTAGTGGCGTAACAATGCAATCGACACAGTCGTTATTTGAAGTCCAGTTACTTTCAGAAGGTAATTTATTATACATAAACATCAGCGTTTCTATCTGAATAATAAGCTTTTGTATACCATAATTGGAATAGGCCTATTTGTCACACAGAAATAATGATACTGTGCGTTTGTAAATATTGTTTGTGAAGCTGTTTATATCTACACATGTCAACACTTCGCCCACCCATCACACCAGAACCGTTTTCGGAACCGAAACTTAGAAATCTTGCACGGTTCCGGTTCTTTTCAAAAAACACTACCGGTTCCGGATGAGAACCGGTTCTCGGTTCCCAACCCTACTCGTGTTGCACTACACAAATTTATATCCAATTAAATTTTGTCTAGAAGAATTGCCCCGCCCCCCGCAACCAACCAGGAAGTAAATCAAGGTTCATGGCTGCAATGGTCCATCTCTCATACTAATTAACATACACTTTATGTAAGCAAATATTGACTGTAGTACATCTGAACATTAGCAATGAGCTCATATTTCTGCTAAAAGCCAGTGACTGTCATTACCATCATTAACTGACTAGAATGATCGTCATCGCTGACCACAGTAAAACCTCCATTACCAGTTCTATTATACACTCATAAAATCCATTTGACAGTGAAATAACTTACAGCCTACATCTCATTTACAAAACAACATTCACAACTCTTGTGAGCCGCACACAGGAAACATCCTCCCACTGTTCTTACTTAGTAGAGACGCTGTCAGCATTTCAAGTGATATTCACCTATCCAACCACTAAATATCATATATCTAGCTGAACAGTTATGCTCATATCATTTGATATACAAACACAGGATATAAGTGGCTAAATAAACGTATATTCTATAGAGAGTTTGTCTTTGTAATGTCTCTGTAACCTTCTGCACAATAACATCTCTCAGCTCTGACAGTGCTGCTATGGCAACAGAGTGCTTACTCTGTGCTACTACAGTCCTTAGAGAGCTACGAGACAAGTATCTTGGGTAAAACGTGACAAATGTGGCCCCTGGTGACTGATGACTAAACACCAAACTAAGATGGAGATGCGCTTTTTCTATGCATATAGCAGCTAATATGAGGATTGCATAATGTGCATTGAAGAAAGGCACTTCAGCTTATACTTTCTGCTCAAAGTCTGCCAATACGTGCAACCTCCCTTCATGGCTTGAGATTAATGAAGCTTTTTTCCCCCTAAATACATCCATCTCGGTTTGAATAATAGCTGCATCAAGCAGAGAGCAAATGTGATCAAAAATGCACTAAAAATATTTTTCATGACTGGCCAGTCCCAGATCTGAAAGCGCAAATAGCCACTTATTACTTATGGACAATTTATCCATAGTATAAATAAGATATTATTTCTGTTTACTCTTTGTCTGAATAGAATCTATATCACTGTTGGCACACTGTTATGGATTAGATCAGGCAGAAATGCAAAAATAGATTCTTGATGTAACAGTTGCAGGTTTTTCAGACATATGTTTAGATTATATCTTCTCAAAAAGAGGTAGGATCAAGGCCACAAATTCTCCTTGTCTACCTTCATCGCTTTAAATGTGGGTTGTGTTACATCTGACATTAAGAAGCATTAGGTTTGATTTTCAGCCATTAAAAAAGCTGCAGCTAGCAACAGGCAGCCATTGCATAAAGAGAATACAAGCTGTCACTCAAACACACATCTGCTATAAGTCCCTCCCACTGCAAAATACTGGAAGATATCAAGCCTAATTCCCACCTTGGAAAATTTAAGTGCATGTTGTATATTAAACGGAACTTACATTTGTGACCCGTGCTGGCAAATTGAGTCACAATGAGCAAATTATTATTTTCACATTCTCTATTAAAAAACCTTCAAGATGTTGTATGATTTGTTGGAATCAGAAAAAAAAAGAAAAAAAGACTGAGCTACACCTGTTTGAAGCTATGGATATTCACAAAGTTGGAATACTGCGCTTTAAAATGAGACCAAACTTGTGCTGAGAGGAAGCGCCAGTCGTCGAGAAGCGAGCAGAGAAAAAATTTTCATGGACAAAGGAAAGGTACTTCTCTCACAAAACACACAAATAAAGATACTTTTAGATGTTTAATTGCTATTTGGAGCATTGGGATCGCTAAACGAGGGCTTAATGAACTCTTTTTTGTAAAAACCTGCCTTTTTTTTACATGTTTTGCCTGTAGCTCGAAATTAGCCCGTGCGCATTCTGACTCATTTTGACAGCATGGGTCACATTTTTTGTTTTTACAATTATGGTGATTTTTGCATGCTGTGTCCCAAAAAGAATTCAGATGCAAGTCACATAAAAATAAATGAATTTCCTTGCATTAGATTACAAAATATATTTACACCATTTATTGTAAAGAAAAGTAACACACTGCACATGCAGATGTCACTTAGTTTAATACTTAGCTATCTAATACAATGACATTTAAGTGTGGCTAAAGTGTGCAGACACTTTGGGGTCCACTGATTTTAGCATTAAGACAATTCCTATGCATTAATTATTAAATCTTTTCATTCTTATTAAATGAAAAGCATAGGAAATGGCAGCTGAAGAACATTAACTAGTATGACAGATGAGTGGATGAGTGAGATCAATTAGCTCAAGTGTGACATCACATTTATCCCAATCTGCATTGCAAGCCAAAAGAGAACGATAACGAAAAAGAGGGAGTGAGAAAGAGAGAGAGAGAGAGAGAGAGAGGGAGAACACACAGCCCTGCAGCACCAGACTAGATAAAGCAGCTTTCAGCTCAGAAACCACACCAGCAACCAGGGTTAGATAAAAAGCAACTGCCAAATAATCACAATACATCACCAAAATGCCATTCCAAAAATGCCATTTTGGCAATAATCATTTAGATTATTAGAAGGCTATATTATGTTTGTCTATTACAAATGGAACTTTCCTAATACTATCCTAACTCTATAATATCTATAAAATTTATAATTATTAATATATTAGATGCTATATAAATAGCAAATATATTAATGTTTAGCATTTACAGTATATAATGGTATTTCATATATCAACAATTATAAAAGCTACAGAAACCAAAACAGAGAAATAGTTTGATAGCTTAACAGACAAACATTTATGGCTTTCATAGGATTTGACATGAATATGGCTCAGATATTATTTTTGTATGTTGAGAGAATATGAAATTTCTCTCAAACCCATGAATGGACCCTGATGCTGCATAGATCTGCTTTATCCATAAAAACTGCAAAAGCGTAGAAAAGAGAGTGAGATAAAGCCCAAGAAACACACATTTCAAACCAGCAAAATCTTCAACTGGCCCCCGAAACGCTGAGAGAATGACAAAGAAGAAACAAGAGTAAGAGAATAATATAGAAAAAATAATATATACAGAATAATACAGAAAAAAAAAGAGAGGAAAGTGAGACTCATTGTTCGACACAAAAAGACTAAGAGCTCATAGGAAATTCGGAGTCTAAACTAGACTTTTAAAAGTCACTTGACACAGAATTGTACCAAACCCAGAGGGCTGGACTCCAGATCGTCTGTTCTAAGGCATTTCCCCGCTGGGATCACCATCAAGAGACGATAGGATGAGAAAAGAAACGAGTGATTAGAAGAAACAGAAATAGAGTTAGGAGTGCACAGGGAAGAGTAGAGGACCCAGTGAATCAAGAGTTTTTTAAATAGTGGACATCTTAATGTTTGTGTGTGTGTGTGTGTGTGTGTGTGTGTGTGTGTGTTAATTTTACCATCCATGATTATCTTTGCAACTCTCTTCCATCTCTTATAGAGATATGAGCTCTGTTCCAAAACCTAGCCAGTTGCCTTGCTGTCCACAACCTACAAAGGCAGCTGCCTTCTAAGAGAACATCATGGAATCTCAAAAGTGACCAATTTCGAGCGTTCAAATGTCATTTAAATATGGATTTGTGAATGACAGCGAAGCGACATAACTGACACAGTTAGTCACATGACGTAGTATGTCCAAATTCCATTCATACTACACACACACATTCATACTATATAGAACTTACTTTTTTAATGGTGGTGAAGTAAGTTTAAAACCAAAAGTATTACCTACTGTATTATATAGTAAGCAATTTCAGACGCAGATTATGTTAACAGCAACTTCATGCGCCGCACAAGTATCACTGATTTAAATAACGTTTTATGTTAGCATGATGTTGCTAAGCTAAAATACTTGACACTTGATATACTAAACAACAATTCATAGCACACACAAATATTAGGTAAATCCATTGTAACATTACAATATAACTTGCATATATTTAATCATCAAATCTATTTTATACATCCACCATCTTGGTTGTTTCACCTCTAGGATACACGCTTCCTTAAAATATGGCCAAAATGAGCCATCTTAGAAAGCAGTCTACATAAGTTGCCTACTTTTTTGAACAGCCTTTATCATCTGTGGTGCCTTAAAATGCTGTTTTGTAGACAGCTTACTAGGATTTGGAACAGAACAATAAAACATTTGCAGGAATACATGTTTCAGTACCAGAGAAAACATAACGGTCAATGTGTCACGTTAACTGTCTGATGAAATACTGATAATGAAAAGAAGGCGGTATTAAAGCAGATAAAAAGCAAATGGTCTTACTCTCAATGATGTCACCCAGGCCCTGGGCATAGAGGAGGTCCTTCAGACGTCCCACCTCTTCTTTCAGTTCACGCACCAGACGGTTATTAGGATCTTCATTGATCACAGCATTACAACGGATCTGTTTAGCCCTGTCTGCATACCTGCATAACACACAAAATTGTTAGTGAGTGACTGCACTTTAAATTGTAAATAAGAATAAACAAGTGGTAATATATGTACAAAATTGTCTTTTAATAATGCTGCTTTTCTTATAGCTATTACATTATATATATCCATACAGTATAATGAAAAAAGAAATCAATTTTAAAGAGACATTCTGCTCTATTGCACACACGCACTTCTGACGGGTGCCCAATTACTCTTTTCAGCAGTGTTACTGCACACCAGCATCTTTGAAGGGCGTTTGAAGTGGGAGGCAGGTGTGTGGAGAGGGAACGGGAACATTCTCATTATGCAACATACTGCTGTACCTGTCAGCTCATTAACCAGCTCAAACCAACCTCAGACAGAGAGAAAAATGGATAAAACCTGTGTTTTACTGAGGCAGAATACCTGAGAGTGCTGAGGGTTTCATCATAGTTGATGTCGGCTGGACTTAGAGCGGCCACCATTGCAGTGCGAGAGTTGCCACCTGTACGAGGTCAAAAGGTCAAGTGTTTCAAGAGTGAGAATACATTATCATCCTGTTTTATGCGATAGAACACCTTTGATACATACCAAGGTTCTCTCTCAGTAGCCAGGTCAGTACCGAATCCCTGTAAGGAATAAAACTTTCCACTTTCTTCTTCTTTTTGTTCTGTGCATATAAGAAAATTATTATATTATATTATATTATATTATAAAGTTTGGGGTTGGAAAGATTTATTTGTTATTTTTTAAATAACCAAGGATGCATTTATTTGATCAAAATAAATATAATATACAAACAATAATATTGTGGAATATTATTATAATTTAAAATAACTGTTTTCTGTTTATTATATAATAAATTATAATTTATTCATGTGATGGCAAAGCAGAATTTTCAGCACCCATTACTCCAGTGTTCATTGTCACATGATCCTTCATAAATTATTCTAATATGCTGATTTGATGATGATGAAACATTTCTTATCAATGTTGAAAACAGCTGTGCTGCTTAATATTTTTGTCTAAAAACGTCAGGATTCTTTTAGAAGTCTCTGAATTAAAAAGATCAGCATTTATTTGACAAAAATGTTTTGTAACATTTTAAATGTCTTTACTTTCACTTTTGATCAATTTAATGTGTGTACTGAATAAAAGTATTAATTAAAAAAAAAAATCCTACTGACCCCAAACTTTTGAATGGAATTGTATTTTATATACTGATTGACAGACAGACAGAAAGACAGATGGAATTTAATCAACAGTGTTATACCTTGTTTGAGCCAGAATCCTGCAAAAATAAGTGATAAAATAAATTGCAGGTGATTAAACTGACACACATTGAACTTTTTATGTAGAAAATAATAAATCATCAAACATCCTCAAGGCTCAAAGCAAAACAAAACACTTACCACCTCAGCCAGAGCTGAAATTACTTTTCCCAGGGTAGTGAGTGATTTATTGATGTTTGCCCCTTCCTGGGATGCAAAGAGTAAGTAGAAAATAGAATTACAATTCCAAAGTATTGATGACAGAATGAAGAGGAGTGCTGTCAAAATGTTCTCTACACACTGAGAGCAGGAAGTATGTGAATAGAATTAGACACACAAGGGCTTTTTAAACTGTGCTTAACTCTTATCGTTCTAAACCCTGTTTTTAACACCTGGGTAAAGGAACATTTCACACGTGTAATTTAGAAGCGGGGTTAGTCTGTTTTTTTTTACCCAGGGTTATGAAAACCTATTCTGGAGAAGGGTTAGCACCACTTTTGCTGTGTTAACCCAGCATTGGGGTGCCAAACTTGTACAGTCCAAAACAATTCAGTGTTAGAATGATAAGGGCTAGACGCTTAGCAACCAATAGCCAATCGTGTACCTCAAATTCACATGCTTTGGACAGTTACGGAAAAACTGCGTGTTGTATAAACAGTCATTTCAGCGTTTGAGGGGAAAATGCCAAATGGTGACAGAACGCATATATATATATATATATATATATGCAATGCTTTAAACAGGTTGCATGCTGCATTCATCCAATCAATGACAAGGACATAGCAAATATGCAAATAAGGACGTTAACCCAGAGTTTAAGAATGAACAGGAATGAACAATTTCAGCGTATGAATACCAAGGATTAATTGTTCAAATAAATCAATTAAATTAATCTAGGTAAATTATAAGCAATGTAACTATTTCAAGTGTGAAAAGCCCTACAGAGGCGGTACAATAATGCGGAAGATCACTGAGATTATGAGGGAGTTGGATAGAGTGCATGAAAGAACAAAAGATAATGGGGGATGGGAAGTGAATTTGGACAGCTAAAAAAAAAAAAAAAAAGCACTCACCTTGAGCCGTGTGCCTTTGGCTCCAGTGGAGTCTGCTCTCTCACTGCCGGCTAAATCCACCAGACTGATTTTGCTGACCTACCAGAGAGGTTCAGAAGAGGTCAATAATGAACATGCTGAGAAATGGACGAGCCCATATCACTTTTCACATCATCCAAAGAGAAAAAAACTCCCAATGTTAAAAGTCATCCAATACAGCCCTGATGTGAGAGGATGGGAAACAAGTAGCCCAGCCTAGAGCTCTAAATTGAGCCGTTTATTATGACTGACAGGGTCTGTAACATGCAAGTACCTTTTCTGAAGTGTTTTCTGTCTCCGAGTCATGCCGCTTTTGTGTGAAGATAATGTTGAAGACAGCGTGAGAACGGCTGCTGGTCTCATTCATGTTAGTGGCAGCTACTGTCCTGTATAACAGAATTTCACCATTCAGAAACTTCATTCATATCGAGCGCACAGATTATAATTCATGTGAAGTATTACTGAGGATTTAGATTTCTTACAAGTCTTCATATCATAATATCAAAGCATTTGCACTTCTGCCTTTGCCTTTGGGAATAATCTGGTCCTGAACTGAAATTTAAAGGGATAGTTCACCCAAAAATTCACTCACCCTCATGATGTTCCAAACCTGTATACATTTCTTTGTTCTGTTGAACACAAAGCAAGATATTTTGAAGAATGTGGGAAGCTGAACAGTTGACTTCCATAGTATTTTTTTCCTACTATGGAAGTCAATGGTGCCCCAAAGTGGCCTAGTTACAAACTTTCTTCAAAATATCTTCCTTTGTGTTCAGCAGAACAAATAAATTTATACAGGTTTGGAACAACTTGAGGATGAGTAAATGATGATAGAATTTTCACTTTTGGGCAGACTACCCTTTTAATGATCAACAAAATGTTTCCCTGATGTATTCAGTTCCATGTATTCTCTAATTACAGTACCATTTAAAAGTTTGGGGTCAGTAAGATATATATTTTTTAAGAAATTTAAAAATCTTACAGACACCAAACTTTTAAAACGGCAGTGCTTATTCATCAGCTAACATTCAATTCTGATAGATCTCAGATGATGCAGACACAGTTACTTCAAATGCTGCACTGAAAAAAAAAGTGTAAGCTTTAGACCTCCTAATTATGTATTCCACTCATTTAGCTCATGTCTGTTGTGCCAAACCATCAACTTACATAACAGGCTAAATGTATTGCGTAGGAGGAAGGTGTAATGTATTGGCAGGGGTGTATCTCAACACCTTGGGATTAGAGAACTGTTGAGTGACACTAAGCTCAGGAAACAGGAATGCACAAACATAATGCCTCCTGGAATGAAATGATCCATTTGTTTCCATGGCATTATGATGATAAGCATGAATAATGAATAAATATTTGTTTTATGTCTCAACGTGGTCATGAAGACCTTGAAAAACAAATGTGACCAGGACTGTACTCAATAGTGAGAGAACTATCAATGGTTATTTGTTGGACTGGACCGGACCGGACCGGACCAGATCAGACCGGACCAGACTGGAATAGAATAGAATAGAATATAATAGAATAGAATGGAATAGAATAGAATGTTGTCCCATTGTGTTAGAATTAGACTCTGAGATTCTACTTTGAGCTGTTCATGTCCTCAGACTCCAGAATGATTTGTTTCTATGGCAACTCTCAAAAGCCAAAATCTATGTGCAGCTTTGTTTTAGATGACAGCAAATAATTTGACTGCAAATAATAATGACTACATTAATTCACTTCTATATGGTCTTGCGAAATGTTTAAAAACAAAGACAAACTTCAGGTTCCTAGACTCCAATCTTCTAATATTTAATAATTCATTTTGGTTTCATGTCGTCATTACAGTCAAATCATAGAATTTGGAACTTTCATAAAATTCCAAAGTTTCCTAATTATAATATACTGTATGTGTTCAATAAATACAATACTATATAAAAGTTTGGGGTCTGTAAGATTTTTTTTAGTCTCTTATGGATGTTTTGTAACTGTTTTTTTTAATATATATATATTTTAAAATGTAGTTTATTCCTGTGATGGCAAATATGAATTTTCAGCAGCCATTACACCAGTCTTCAGAGTCACATGATCCTTCAGAAATTATAATATGCTGATGTGGTGCTCAAGAAACATTTCTTATAATACAAAAGTTGAAAACAGTTGTACTGCTTAATTTTTTTTTTTGTAATTTTTTGTAAGTTATAATTTTGAAACTATGATACCTTTTTTTTTTTTTTTGGAATCTTTGAGTTCAAAACAATAGAATTTGTAACATTATAAATGTTTTTGCAGTCAGTTTTGCTCATTTTAAATGACTAAACTTCTGAAGTTTTTACTAGTTGGAAAATTGTAATTACAGTAATACAGCCATGACATGAACACTTCATTAGAGAATAGAATAGAATAGAATAGAATAGAATAGAATACCTAGCCTTATTCCCTGAGTCCATCAGGTCTTGAATGTCATTATATGACGTGACAGCGAGTTTGGACAGATCTTCTACATATGGGCCCAGTAAGGGGTGCTCTCGCACACGCAGATTTCCTTTGTTTTTGGGGTTTAGAAGATCTCGTACCCTCTCACAGTAAATCTCCATATAACTAACCTGGAAAGACAAAAAATAATAGACTGTTTAAAAGCACAAACACCATATAATTGAGAATTGAAACAAAAATCACATACAGAATTTACAATAAAAATGCTACGAAGATTTGGAACCAAGCAGAAGAATAGAAAACAGGGCTTGACCAATTCTTACCTCCACAGAATAGGACAAGTTGTTATCAGTATTTTTGTCATTAATCTTGGTGAAAAGGTCCTCACACAGCTAACGGTTAGGATGAAGGTGAAAAGGGGAAAGAAACAGACATAATAAAGAGAGATTAGTTAGTGAATAACACTTTTCTTATGTGTACTGGTCAGCTTGGTGTTTGACTTGTCATTTAATTCTGTTTGAATTGATCGTTCACACTGCCTCTGAATGCATTATCATTTTCCTGTTTATACAGCAGTGCCAGTGACGGTGAGACAGTATGTGCTTTAGATACACAAAAAGGCCACTCAAGCAGATAATAACTGTATGTAAGTGCTGAAACTGATATTTGGAAAGGATTATTCCTCTTCATATTTTTTACCAGTGGAATGATCCCCTCCTGGTCTTTCTCCTGTTTGCCCATCATGGTATAGGATTTACCAGCACCGGTCTGGCCGTATGCAAAAATACAGACATTGTAGCCCTCAAAGGCATGGAGTAACATCTCCTCTCCAATATCTCTGTACACCTGCAGCTGGGAGGCATAGTTGATATCTTCTGGCTGTGGATAGATGAAGACAAATATACATGGTTTTTGACCTTTTGAAGTCTTACTTTAAAAGCAAAATGGCTCAGTTTTTGTGCATTTCACTGCAATTAATAAAAAGTTTTGAACTATTTCTGACTCACCGAGGTATGTGACCAGTAGGAGTAATCAAAATTGAAGCTTTTGTTTTCTTTGGGTGCTTTGGGGTTGATTATGGCTGAAAGACAAGGAAAAGATGGCAGAGAATAAGTAAGGTTAATAAAACATGCTAGAGATCCTGAGTGGACACCCAATACTCTGCTGTCAGCCACTAAATGGCCGCCACACAGAGGCAGTAAGTGCTGAGTCACTGTAGTTTTGTTTAAACGAGTCCACGCAGATGTGCTCTAAAACCTGCTGCTCTCACCAACAGTAACTGAAAGTCATCACAGGGAGGCAGAAATCACAAATTAGTAATTATGTTCATCTAAATATGGTGATGGGTGTAAATGACCAAGTATGCATCTTCATGGGAAGACTTGAGTCATTTGAACGTACATTATCAAAGTAAATGCTATGTAGGTGCATAAACCATATACAACCATATACACTAACATTTAAAAGTTGGGGATTGGTAAGATTTTTTTAATGTTTTTGAATGAAGTCTCTTATGATTACCAAGGCTGCATTCATTTGATCAAAAATACAGTAAAAAACAGTACAGTAAAAAGGCCCTTTCACACAGAGCATGATTCGATAAAGCAAAGCAAATTGCCGACGAAAAGTGCTTTCATACCAAACGTGAAATGATTGATCGCCTTCGGCTAATTCATGCCTACACGATAGGTGGCGCTGGCTGAGAATGCATTTTACGCCTGCACACTAGGTGGCACAACCCACTATTCAGCTGATCGGCCTACACACCTTACAACTTTATTAAGATATTAAACGCACAATCGATTCCCATTTTCTCAGCAATTCCTTGCCACAAAACTTCTTTTTTTGTCAGTTTTTCTAGCCAAAAAGTTCTCGGTTCTTAGACACCAATGATAACAAGAACTCAACATCCATTCTCTTCTGGGAACACTTTTGTTCGATGTTTATGCTGGTTTCAAAACAGCTTTCTGTGCTATAGCACCACCAATCTCACCCTTTTGTGCAAGAGCAGCGGCTCTGGGCATGTGACCTAAAGCTCAAATCTAACTGGATGGCCCATTTCATTGCGAGGCAACTGGGGAAAACATCTACACACTGGTCTTCATGAAGCTTCATGGAGCGTTATGAATCAGCGTGTCGAATCATGATTCGGATCGCGTGTCAAACCGCCAAACTGCTGAAATCACGTGACTTTGGCGCTCCGAACCGCTGATTCGACACGCTGATTCGACACGCTGATTCGACGCACTGATTCATAACGCTCCGAAGCTTCCTGAAGCAGTGTTTTGAAATCGGCCATCACTATGCAAGTCGTTATTTCGTTTTTTTGGTGCACCAAAAATATTCTCGTCACTTTATAATATTAATATTGAACCACTGTACTCACATGAACTGATTTAAATATGTTTTTAGTACATTAATGGATCTTGAGAGAGGAAACGTCATTGCTAGCTATTTCAACAAAAATATCTTAATTTGCGTTCCGAAGATTAACAAAGTTGTTACGGGTGTGGAGGGTGAGTAATAAATGACATTATTTTCATTTTTGGGTGAACTAACCCTTTAAGGATGTAGAATAAGGTCTTGCAAAATAAGGTATTAATATGTGCTTTTTAAGTACTAATAAACAGCCAATATCCCATTAATATTCATTCTAATAACCAACTAGTTAATAGTGAGAATTGCATACTAAACTAATGTGTTACCAAAGTTTTAGTTTTTAGTTTTAGTTTTTAGTTTTCAGTGTTGTGTAAACGGCCCCTAATATGCTGATTTGGTGCTTAAGAAACATTTCTTATTATTATCAATGCTGAAAACAGTTGTACTGCCTATTGTTTTTTTGTCAAAACCATGATAAATTTTTTTGGATAAATAGAAAGTTCAAAACATAAATGTATTTACTGTCACTTTTGATCAATTTATTGCATCCTTGATGAATAAAATTATTAAACAAAAAAATTATTTTGACCCCAATCTTTTGAACGGTAGTGTATATTGTATACGTGATTTAAATCTGTAATCCAAAACTTAAAAATTAACAATTTTGGGGGGGATTTTGAACAATTTAAAACATGTTTAAAAGGTTATGATGTAAAATTAATAATAAATATTTAAGATTCTGCTCTATTTCTGAGTAAATGTGTGACATTTATTATGTGAACTCTTTCTTTTGAACAAAAGGTCACACATTCTTGCTTCCATCGAAGCACAAGACATTCTTTGGAACATCTCAAATCATGCTGGACAACGTGATCATCACAAGCTCAAGTATGAAGGTCTTCTGAAGCTCAAGTGCTGCTGACTTTAGGAACATGGAATATAATACTAATCATTTCAGAAAATTTCAAATGATACAGTATATGGACTGACCTGTTAAGAGTTTTTGAGTGTAAGAAAAAGTGAGCACTCAAGAAAAAAGAACTAGAAAGAATCACACCAATTGTCCACAACCTAAGGTCAGTATTGAGTGCTTACTGTGTTACCCAGCCATAACTTCCAGACTTCATATTTCATATAATCCTAGAGTAAGATACAAGTAAAAACATGTTTATTTTGCTGTCCTTGATGGAGGTCTCAAGCATGAGACTCAACTCAAGCTCTAAATATTCCCCTGGACAACTCCATTAATAATAAATAATACATATAAAGGTGGAGATGGGGTGGTGGACACATGCTGGAAGAACTGTCACAGGAATGAGGTGAGCAGCCCTTTAAATATTTAAATACTGTGTTGTGATTGACAGGATTAAATGAAGTTGCTCCTCCTGAACTTTCCTTTAGAAGCCCAGTTTGCCAACAGAGAGGTTTATTTGCACAATTTTCCACAAAAAGTATAAGCATATAGTAAAATAATACTTTGCATTTGAGAAAACTAGCACTGTACCACTAAAAATGGGTATGAAATGAATGCACAACCATATTACAAGAGAAGCGCATTGTCAGAAACACTGAGTGCATCATGGAGGAAACATCATTTAAATGGACTCTGCTTGTGTGTCAATTTCATACACAGAAATCATGTACCTGCATTTAAAGCGTCTTAGTAATCACTTCCTGCACGCTTATTAGCACCTCATAACATCATTAACGGAGCGGTCTTCCGTCAGTCTTACTCACAGCCAGCCCACACGTCATCACAGGAGTCTGACAGGCAGCATGAGCTCTGACAGAACATACTGTCTCTGCTCTGAAATACATCTCAGCTGCCATATGGTGGGATGTGCAAGACCAAAAGCCAAAACCGCATAAAAATAGCCTTTTAAGTAAACTGTATTAAATATACTTAATCATCCATGAACCAAAAAGTCACAATAACAATGAAAAGGACATTTCAAGTACACATATTTTCAGTACATGGTTGAGCAACCATTACTGGACTGAGAAATTGAATTTAGCCAGTGATGAGGAAAGATTTCTGAACACACACATACACACACTCTCAGTGGTGTTTTATCATGTACAAAACTAACACAGTCAACAAAAAAAGCTACAAGATAAATGTGTTGAATTTAAGTTTCTTTCAATCCACACAATTTGTTCTGACCTCAAAAAAGGGTGATTCAAGAATGACCTTCAGAGAGTCAATAGGTTGAAAAGGATTCTCTGCATTAAGCAAACTCTTATCTTGGTTCTCCAGAGACGCTGAAGAGTCAATGAATAGAATGCATTTGATTACATAATGTAGTTCATTGAAACATATCTTTTATTTTCTATATGCAATATGACCTACAGTAGATAGGGACATTGTTTAAAGGGAACATAATAAAGCTCAAATTCCTACACTAATGAAAAATACTGTAATGCATTTTTTTTTTCTGTGTGTGGGACATCGCTGCAGGTTTAACGGCAAATGTGACCTTTTTAATGATCCCATTAATTAGCTATTTGGTTGTTAAATGATTAGTTCACCAAAAAAATGACAATTGTCATTTACTCACCCTCATGTCATTATTACAAATTAAAACACATACTTTGACACTTACTCAAACTTGTGCTGGTCAGTTGTATTTACACTGAATGGGACAGTGTTGTTATTGTTAACAAAATTATAACTATTAAAATAATTTTTGCTAACTGAAATAAGGGTGATATAAAACAACATGAACGTGATATTAAAACAAACTTAAAAACATAGAAATGAAACATTTTGCTTTGGCAACTGACTGAAATAAAATAAGACTCAGCTGAAGTACTAAAATTACTAAAACTATAATAAAAATAAATTAAAGCTAAATAGAAGTATTTTGAAAAGTGACAAAAATGACAAAATTACTAGACAAATTAACAAAATGAAAAATGTATTAAATAAACTCCAAACTAAAAAATTAATTAAAATGAAAACTGAAAATATTAGTGAATATTATAAAATAAATAATACTAAAATAACACTGATTGAATGGGGGCTGAAGCTTTCAAGCTTTAAAAAGGACACAAAAGCACTATTATGAATCATAAACGTATCATAAACTTTGTCCAGCTAAAACGTGCTTTATTTCCAATTTGTAAATGAAAAGTTCTTTCAAGAATGAGTGGTTTCATCAAGCTCACAAAACTGATCTGGGGTGCATTTCCCAAAAGCCAACTAACATCGCAAGTTCCGTCGTTACTAACATAGTTCAGCGGTTTGGTGTTTTCCGAAACTACTGTTCAAACGAATATTCGCAAACTGCATCGCAAACTAGTGTGGTTGGAACGACAGCTCTCGAGCTGCGGCTAGAAGCATAGTTTCTTGTTTTTATGACATGTGGACTTAAAGTGTCGAATCATGATTCGGATCGCGTGTCAAACCGGCAAACTGCTGAAATCATGTGACTTTGGCGCTCCGAACCGCTGATTCGACACGCTGATTCATAACGCTCCGAAGCTTCATGAAGCAGTGTTTTGAAATCGGCCATCACTATAAAAGTCGTTATTTTGTTTTTTTTGGCGCGCCAAAAATATTCTCGTCGCTTTATAATATTAATATTGAACCACTGTACTCACATGAACTGATTTAAATATGTTTTTAGTACCTTTATGGATCTTGAGAGAGGAAATGTCATTGCTGGCTATGCAGGCCTCACTGAGCCATCGGATTTCATCAAAAATATCTTAATTTGCTTTCCGAAGATTAACGAAGGTCTTACGGGTGTGGAACGGCATGAGGGTGAGTAATAAATGACATTATTTTCATTTTTGGGTGAACTAACCCTTTAATAAATCATTATCTTGAGCAAAATAAGCAAGCTGACATTAAGTACAATTTATATGTTTTATTTTGAATACATACAAATGTCATTTACATATTTTAGTTTGTAAAGAGATTTTAAGCACCGTTTTTGAAGAGTGCACATGTGCGTACATGCTCTGGTACGTAAGAACAAACCTATGATTGAATCTGGAAATAAAGCAAAATAACTGAGAAAAACGAGAAATAGTAATCAGATGCCATGTCTGTAATTTATAGCAAAAAATCTAGCATTAATTTGATCTCAAACGGATTCATTTAAAGAAGTTATTACTCCATAACCTGCGTGACATCATTAACCAACGTGGCTGGATGACAGGTTTGCAACAATACGGTTTCGGGAAACAGTCGTGTCTAGCTAGTTGATTTGTTCAACAATGTATCGTACTATGGTAGTGAAGCAGCGAGTTACGCCGTTGTACAGGAAACGCACCCCTGAATGATTCCTTCATGAATTGACCTGATCCTCTCAAGGTTCTGAGAGAGAGAGTGATATTTGTTAAGAACAGAAGACACAGCACAAGATTGGTGAAGCAGGAACTCAGTCCAAACAATAGGGCAGGGCACACAATAGGAGAACAGGCTGGTCAGGGATAAGGCAGCTCCAGACGGTATGGCAATGATTTAGACAAGGCAGCAGCTCAAGGAACCAGAGGCTTGGCACTGGGTGATCTACTGTAACTGCTGAAGCACAAGACTGGCTGCCAGGTCAGAAGAGTCAGCAGCCAGGGAGGACACAGTAAGCAGAGCAGGGCAGGGCCCAACACGAGACAAGGACAAGACAACAAAAGATGACAAAAAATAAAAACAAGAGAAAAATAAAAACTGACAAGACCTATGAAAATTGAAATAAAGAAACTAAAATATAACTGGAGCTTGCAAAGAAAGAGAGAACAAAAGTAATAAGAAATAAAAAAAATTCTGGAACTGGCCCAGCAAACAAAGGAAATAAAAACAAGCCTGCAACCTTGCAGGGAACTAGAGAGAAAAAGAAAAGGCTAGATAGCATCAAAATCAAGAGAGAAACCAAAAAATAAGGCTTGGGAGAACTACAGCAAAAAATAAAGACTAGAACTTGACTTGAGTAAAAATACAGGAGCAAAGAAAAACTAGAATTATCAAAAGAAAATAAATACAAGACTAGAGTGGCAGGAAAAGACTAAATGTAGCAGTGTCTACCAAGACTCAGGTAAGCTAGCATGCACACAAGCGAAGTATATACACAATACACGCAACGAACCAGCTAAGACATGAGGGAAAGGAGCAAAATAAATAGGGGGAAGAGCACATGAGGATCAGGTGAACACAATCAGGCCAACGAGGATTAAATAAGAGCTGTGGTCAAAATCGCCCCCTATACCCTCATTCACTATTCCCTGCATTACTCCACTAATATAGTCCATTTGAAGGAGTGAATGAAAACGAGTGAGTAAAGTCGGACATGGAGTGTGCCGGAAGGGCTCCTTTTGCATAGTTTGCTTGCAAACTGGCAGCTCCAGTAGTAATGAAAAGCTTTATCTAGAACTCTGTCATGGAAACTAGCATTTATAAACATTAATTCAACAATTTCATAATCAATTAAAAAGGAATTTATACCTGTATGATTTACGCTGTACCCACATTGAACCAGGTTTGGAAAATGGATGGATGGATGGATGATTTACCTGCGAGCGTCATCTTCTGGTGTGATGCGGGAAGTCATTTGGCATGACTCTCGCAATGCATTATGGGTATTCTTTAGCTGTTGAGTGTACATCAGCTGTATACATGTTATTGAGGTGCATTTTGGGATTGAATGAGTGCACTCGATAAAGTCCACTATGGTTTCGGACACCACTACAAAATGGCTGTCCCCTCAAATAGTGCCCTATTTAAAGGTACAGGCTGGGGGACAATTTCGGACACTGCCAAGGACTAAAAAGGGGGCGTGATGACACAAAACAAGGAGGCAGGATGAGAGGAGCACATGGCCAACACAAACAAAGACAAAGCCATGTGCTCAAGCACAAGACAAACAAAGAAACATTAAACAAAGACAAAACAGAAAAGACTGTCAGAGCAGGACCCTGCCAGATCCACTTCAATTCACTGACCCAATGATCCGTTTGCAGCGGTTAACAGCTTACTGAAGAGGAAGATTATCTGTGAATGACTTAAATTTGCTCCACACACAAAACTAGCAAACAAATTTAAAAAAAAAAAAAAAAAAAAATTGTGTACTTTTATGCCACTTTTGTGATATTTTGACTCCCCATTCATTATAACTGCATGAAAAAAGTGACCATTCTTCATAATTTCTACTTCCGTGAAACAGAAGAAAGAAAGTCATATGGATTTGGAAAGACACAAGGGGAGTAAATGGTGACAGAAAACAAGTGTATTGATTTATCTTTAAAACAAATCAATGTATTGCCTCAAAAATCAACCAAGGTTGCAGGATACCATTTTGTTCTTCAGTAATGCAGGGCTATTTCAATTCTAAATGTTGAGAAAAATGAGATTGGAGCACTATATTATTTTTTAATACTGACTCTCACAGCCAATAGCCCAGCAATCTCATAAGAAAACATTTCTGGACCTCTTAGATGCAGAACCACAGTTTCAGATACAACATAAAACATATTTATGACTCTCTCTCTCTCACGCACACACACACACACACACACACACACACACACACACACACAGCTGCCAAGTAACAGAAGGACATGTCATTGCATAATCCCTTCTGTAAATCCCTGTTCTAGTTTTCAACTATATCACTCAAGCAAAGCTAATGCCTGAAAACAAATCAATTTCTCTACTAACTAAAACACCCAGGACAACTGAGCTCCAAAAATTAGCAAATCCAATTCATACCAACAAAAGAAATATCCTCTAAAAACAGGCTGAAATCTACTAAATGTATGGTTTTCTCTTTTAAACTCTCAAATCACCATATCAAAACATATCTGAGCATTTGAATCTGAACATCACATACATTAAGCAACATCCTGCGGCCACGTTATTCAACACAGGAAGCTCTATTCTAAAATGGCCGACCGCACTTAAGGACTTGGAGTGAAATAATTCATTCACTTGTGTCTGTAAAAGGGACAGACCTTTTTACCCAGTCTATACATCTGTGTCTGTCTCTAGGGCAGTGCAGTACCGGCTGTATACGAGTTATAATAATAGCACCACATAGCCCAGGGGACATCATGCGTCATTGGTATAGAAGCACTGCCATGTTACATCTACACTTCTAGCTAGTTGCAAAATAGTTTTTGCATGTGTGTGCCAAATGGTCGGCCAGCTGAAGTAGGAGGAATGCTTTAAAAAGGAAATCAGATACATCTCTGCAGCCGTTTCTTCTAAAAACAAATACATTAATAATTAAATAAATTTACTTCAGATGCCAAATTAAAATGAAGCTTTGTTAACTTATCAGAAGCACCCTTTTCTATATTCAATATTTAAAATAGAAACTGATTCATTCATTTTGTACTTGAACAAATTTGGTAGGTTTAATATAAGATGTGGACTTCTAAATTATTTTTAATTTAAATTTAATTTTTTTAATTTTATTTAATTTTATGTTATTTAACTTTATTATTTAACTTTATATTATATTATATTATATTATTTATTTATTTTTTGGTTGGATGGTTGCCGTATCCAAAATAATAAATATCCTTTGATAGGTTCAATACCAAATGTGGACTATGAAATGAACCATACACAGGAATTTGTAAATTGTTATTTTATTTCATTTTTTGATTGGATGGTTGCAGTTTTTGGTAAAAAAAATAACAGAAAACAGATAAGAACATATGTTTTGTTGTTTTTTATATTGCAAAAGAGTTTACCAGACATAAAGCTGAATAAATGGCACTTGGTTAAGAGTAGTCACAATAGTACTGCTAATTGTAAGTGTTCCGCTAGCACAGGCCTGTTGCTAGGAGGCAAGCAGGTCATATTTTGGAAACTGTGATGGGTTTGGAGTCCACTAACCAATCAAACCAATCAGTGCTAATGATGCTAACCTTGAGATGCCTTTGCTTGAATTATTTATAGCAGTCATGGTGTCTGATTTCATGCTCCTGATCTGTTGTATTCCAGCATGAAGTAGGTTGTTAAAACACTTTTAATATATAAAGAGGTAAATAGTCAATAATGGTCTTGTGCTATAAATATCAAACCTCTTCTCCTCTCATCATCTCTCCTTTGCTCAGCTCTCAATAACGACAATGATTCATGTCCACCCTTTTCAGTAGCTGTTACATCAGAGTCATGACTGAAGCAGTAAATGCACAAACCTAATAAGGAGGAGGATTTTTAATTGCTTTTAATACCCAGAAGAGGACGTGGCGACTGCTGACGTTTGTGTGTGTGTGCAGTGAGATTTTAGGTTCAAGTTTCACTGAGTGTGAATGTGTGTAACAGTGTGTAAACCTATTAAAGGTCGAAGAAAAGGTCACTGTGAATGGTGACCTTATAATAACAAAAACCTTTTCGATTATAGATAGTTGACTATATATCATTTTCCATTACAGTGAGTTAAATATATGTCATTTCTCATTATAGCCAGACTATAATACTTCATTTTTCCATTAGAGCCATCATGCATCAGACTAAAAACAATGTAATCAGATCAATCTTAATGAAAACTGTCCAGGAAGGTGAAAACTACTTCACCAAGATGAACCAAAATACCTTTGTGAAAGGTATGGTCTAGTATCTACCACAATGTTGTTTCTGAGAAACACGCCTCTACCCAAAAGGATCACACTTCTATCTTTAAAACTCCGCCCCCAAATTCACAAACACTCTATGCAACACAGGCACCTCCCCCCTAATGAGAGTACACGCCCCTTACTGCTGATTGGCTACAGGTCTGTTTCTCAGAAATCGCTTACTGCACCTTTAAGCCGGGTTCACACTGTACTATTTTCAGGGATCTTAAAATATTTCTCTTTTTGTAGAGAAAAAATGGTATTTCTTGATCAATTAGTGTGACATGCTCACTTGTTTTATTTCGTTTCATGTTTTGTAGATCGTAAAATAATTCTCTTGACGGAGACAAAAAAAAATTCGCCAATCCCTTGATCGAATAGTGTAACGTTTAATTGCCTTTGCAATAAATCTTAGCCTCTGATGGAGTTCTGGCAGTGTCGTAAATTTTGCATCACAGTTGTGCCGTGCGACTGCTCCTATGTGCGGTCAACGGAATGGGACCGATGCCTTGTCTGCAATGTGTATTGTACAGTCTGAAATAAAAGATCATTGATTTCACACCGTGCACCATGGCTTTTACCCAAGATCTCACTAGGATTATATCGCAAGAAACAACAGTAAAGAACCATAAAAATAGGACAGCCAAGTCATAGATTCTATTAAAGACTGAAGACACCATTGCCATGCACACCATTCTCGATCAATAAAAGGGAAGGGAATTCTGGGAGTGATGTGATCACTTAGTGCTTTGATCAACATGACACTCAAATTCTCTAAGCTAAAGTACATTTCCATAATCATATGATTTCATCAAATTGATCATTCAGTATCTTTTCTAAATGGACTTCTACCACATGTATAATTACCACAGTATCACTGAGAACATCACACAGAATTTACAGCTGAGACCAATGAAATCCTGTGTCAGTGAAGATTTTTTGCTGTTAGAAACCATTAGGCTGAATCTTACGTAAGTTTTCTCACAGGGAACGGAGCTAAAATCTTCTGTGGCTCAGTAATGATACAATTTCCTACTAAAAGGAAACCTCTTTATAAGCTGTGTGAGCAGCCCAATGGTGCCTCAGTGATAGCAGGGTGGCTTAAACCAGTCAGAGCTGTCAATCACTCAGCTTTCCACCATTCTACAGCTTTGTGGGAACTCGGCTATTGACCCATCTCAAGCTGGCAGCGGTGACAAAGCAGCCAGCACGGAGCACAAAAGACACTCTCTGGGCTCAGACTCCCACTAACAACCAGTTATTTACACCCTCAGATTGAGTCTGGCCTCTCTCCAAATTACTGCTGACTAGAAAGGCTCTTTCATGACATCATCGACCCTCTTACCATACACCGAATCTACCTTTCAAAGGAGAAAAGGACAGCAATCTACAAAACTAGTCACGTGTGTTTGCGTGTGTTTATGCATATTTGAAATTTTTTAGGTCTCTGGTAAAGTGGCCTTAACCTACAGAATGCATTCACAGAGCTATATTCTCTACATACACAACAAAAACAGGGTCAGACATGTTAAGTAATTGAATGTTTCTCACATTAGATTTTGAATAGGTCTCTTCCATTACACCACCGGGCCTTTATACGGATTGGTTTAAGCAGCCTGACGATTGTGTTAAAGCTTTGAAAGGATGCCTTTGAGTGGATTCTGAATAGACACAGGCAAACCACACAGGATGTCTGTGCAGGTAATCTAGCATTTCAAATGAATGTTATGCTGTGTCATTGGTTTACAGCATTGCAGAGTGGTCAGGTTAGAGGCTAAGATGAGATGAAATGGCTGGTTTTATTTAAAATCCAATTTTAAAAGATAAGATTTGAAATGTGATTATTGGGGGGGATGAATCGCACACCATGGAACTTGAAGCAGATACTAAAGAATAATCCTTACTTTTCTAAGGGTAAAAATGCACATAACATCCTATGGCAAACTGGATGGAATGTGAAGTTATCAAGATCCTAATATTACACACGATTTCTTATGTAATATTAATCAAAGTTGTCTTAATTAGGCACTACCAGCTGTGCATTTGAATGCACCTCAAATGTTCGAATTAGCAATGTGTCAAGAAGATGTGCTACTGTCTTCAAGTATGTCAGAATTCATTTGTAAATGGCAAGAGCAATGTTGAATATTTTCATGAAAGTGCGATAAGTGCACTTAATGTCCTCAAATCAAAAAATGTGTAATAGACTAGCCAGGACTCTTTATTATTCATAGATTTTTATGGATATTTATGTCTACACGCACTTATTTGTATGTTCGGATACGTGCTGAAAGTCACAATATGGACATACTGACAATATGGAGAAAATATTAATATAATATATAAACAGTGACAATTTTAGTTACTAAAGCAAAATACTATTATATAGATATTTTTCCATTACCGCTTGAATTGATGGCAGATTTTGAAAATATTGTCAGAGCAGCGATGTTTATCTCCAAATATTAGAAATATGACAGAAGGTTGACTACCACAATCCATTTACAATGACAGTAAGTGTTTCTGCTGTTTTTAATGGCTCATTTCTCTGTTGTTCAAGGTTCACAGTCTAATCTGCACACATTAAAACAAAATAACTGGAGGCTGGTGTATAACGCTTTTATCCTCACTGTTATCAATGTCACATACATTATGCTCCACTAGCTCAGATCCCAAAAAACAAACAAACAAAAAAAAAACTTCTGCAACATGGCTTACAGATTTGCCAGACCCAATATTCCTCCTTCGTAAAACCCTTGACCTGAGCTGCACGACAATACTGTGGTATAATATTACATCCTCTATCATTAGGACCTTTTTGTATGTGCACTGTGTTTTTATAAACAGACAAAGGTATAACAAATGGCTTATGGCTTTTTACTGCAATTTGTTCTTTACTCAACATTTGATGTAAACATCAACACTTTTTCAAGAACTACCTCAGGTGAAGAGATGATGGTGGACACATTGTTTTTTTTTTTTTTTCACAAGGTGGAAAGGAGGAAGCTAAATTAGGCCAAACTTTAAATATTTCACAAGCTCTCATCCATTATTGACTAATGGCTTTGCCCAGCTGGCAGATTAGAAATCAAATCTCTCTCCAGTCAACGATCAGTTCCCTCAATTCTTCGAGCACATTCACACACTTAGAACCAAGAAATTCTGCTGTATAATGACATTATTGTAAAATTGTATAATGTAAAAGTGTCCATTTACAAAGGAGTACAACAACACCCCAATCTCAATTTAAAATAATATTCATAATATATTTAACCTTTCTATAACATGACACTATTGAATAAAAAGACAAAATAATGTAACACTTTAGAATACTGTTCCGTCATTAATGAATAACTACACAGGAACAAAGTGAGTAAATCAATATTAACATTCTAGTAACAACTAACAAGAAACTCTGATTAATGAATTAGTAAGTAACAGCACTCAGTTGAATGAGGTAGTTCATTATTAGCTAATCAATAACTGCTATTTTTTTCATACCTCCTAGAGGACTAGAGCTACAGGTTCATCAATTAATGTGAATTATTTTAAAGTAAAGATCATGGTAACCCTAGTAATGACTCAAGTATTAACGAATCCTTCAGAATGAATTACTAATTATTTGGAACAGTATTCTAAAGTGAATATCATGATAACTCCATAGTAATGATTGAAGGCATTGTAAGCTTTTGAGGTTTTAATAATCATGGTTACCATGATCTTCACTTCAGAATTAATTATATATTATTCACATTAATTATGAACCTGTATATAGTAGTTCTTAGTAGTCCTCTGGGAGGTATGAAAAAAATAGTAGTTATTGATTACCTAATAGTGAACTATCACATTCAACTGAGCGCTATTACATTACTTACTTACTAATTCATTAATCAGAGCTTCTTGTTATGAATAGTAGTTACTTGAATGTTAATATTGTGTTAATCTTTTCTTCCTGTGTAGTTATTCATTAATGACGGAACAGTATTCTAAAGTGTTACCCAAAATAATAATTTTTCTTACAATGATTCTCCAGTGTTACAATGTTTCTCCAATTTTTTTCAGGGTACATTTCATTTTTGTACCTTAAAGTCTTGACTACAAAAAACTATTTCCACTGTTATTGCCCACCTTTTGCCAAAAGCCACACCTACACTATCGTTAAAAAATGGGGGTCAGTAAGATTTTTTTTTAATTAATACTTTTATTCAGCAAGAAAGCATTAAATTTGAAAATTCAGCTTCTCCATAATAAGAGACTTCTTTCAAAAACATATACTCCTAAACTTGGAACCTGTCACTGAGCAATTTTAAAAACAATTAAAAAAAAGTTTAAAATTAAACTCAAACTCAAAACATTGTTTTAGGACAGTGACAAATTATATAGAACTGCAAAATGTAAAATAAATGGGACAACTAGCCCCAACCTGACAATTCTGAAATAAAATACCCTTTTTCCTGAAAGCATTGTACCTTTCATTTCATTGTACCTTACCTTTATTTATATAGTTAACCCTGGCTATATGGATGCCTGTGTGTCTTTATTGTTCTCACTTGTTTACTCAACAGCAAAATATGGTCTCCTCGTGACCATTTGACTTAATATTTTTAACTGGAGATCACACAAGCACACACACAATCACATCTTCTACCTCATCCAAACCATTTAAGTTGTCTTGATTATTAATTTGTTCCTTTACTACTCAATGACCTAGAAAATGACACATCCTTATTAGTTCCTTTGAAAATGACCACTATACCAGCTAAAAAGCGATTGCATAACAACTGTCAAAAAAAGCAAACCAAAATCGATCATTAATAATTCCAGCTGCAGTGGTCATTGGCATTGCTGCTTGTCAGTTGTGATCGCAACATCCCTTTATTTTTTTTCCTCTATTTTAATAACTCGCAATTTCTGTAGCCACATTAGATTAATGGCTGACTATGAAATTAATGTCGGATCAGATTTACTAGAGAGTTTATTCACCCACGGTTCACTGATCAGTTAGCTACTGTCCCATATCATCTCAAAATGGCTGCCCTTATGAAATCCTGCAGATGAGGTCAAACACTCAGACAGGCTCATAAACACATAACGCATGCAAGTGAAAACAACATTTAGACACACAATAAAAGTGATGCTCTATAAACTTGAGTGTTTTGAGTATTCTTAGCGATTTAACTGCTGGATGTTCTTTATTTAAGCACTGGGGCTCAGATGCAGTTAGGTACTTACTGGTTGTGTTTCCTGACATCTGGATGATGCACTTGGACTCTTTACTCATTTCACGAGAGTTGAAGGGGCGAACCCTCACCGCCACCTTCACCGAGGCCCCTGACATGGTGCCTCTGTGTGCTGAGAGCACTCCTTTAAAAGTCAATGTCAGTGCTCACACCTGCCAAGAGAGGAATGGAGCATTGATGAGACACTCAACAGAACAGAAACAATGTCAACAAACAGAAAACTGGAAGATCTATAGCTATTATATATCTAATTGTAGAATTATAAAATACACCAGTGTTGCCAAGTCTGTGGTTTTCCTGCAGAATTGGGCTACTTTTAAATTATGTTAAAAGTATGTATATACATATATACCTACATACATACAGACACACACACATTATATACTGTATGCAAAAGCCTCTAAGTGCAGTCTGAAATTTTCTTCTAAAATGAGCATTTTTATAAAGCTAGTATGTTTAGGTTCAGTAATTTCACTTTAATGGCAATTGATAGGTCCTTTACATTGCCATTAAAGTGAAGTAACTGAACATACGAGCTTGATAAAAATGCTCATTTTAGAAGAAAATTTCACGTCTTCTTGGAATTATAAGGTTCTATCTGCATTCTGAGCAGTTTTGAGATATTGAGCTTCACAGTTTTCGCATTTCATTCGACTTTGTAGATAGAATCTTTTTGTTTTCTAAAAAAAAAAGTCCCAAAATGTACATAACATGGAGAAAAAAAAAAAAAAAAAAAAAAAAAGAAAAAAAAAATCACATAATGTAAATAATTTGTCACAGAATAAAGGGGCTCGCACACCGGACGCGAAGCTCAGCGCTGCGCAGCGCCGTGACACGTCTTTAAAATAGACTCGGAAAACAATAGAAAACAATGCGTTCGAATTTTAAAGATGTGTCACGGCGCTGCGCGGTGCTGAGCTTCGCGTCCGGTGTGTGAGCCCCTTAAGAATATGTGAATAAATCAATTTTGACAAAAATGTCAGATAGAACCTTATAATTCCAAGTGGACATCTTTGAGGCCTTTGCATCTGAAGTCTTCATACACACACACACACACACACACACACACATATATATATATATATATATAAAACGTTATAATTCCAAGGGGACATCTTAGAGGCTTTTGCATGCATATATATATATATATATATATATATATATATATATATATACATACACGCACTGTATATACACATACACACACACACACACACACACGCACATATACATATATATACAGTATGTATACATATCTACACAAACTTTTATGTTATATGCGATTAATCTCAATTAATTGATTTGACAGCACTAATGTATAAATACTTTATATATAGTAAAGTATTCATACATATATATATATATATATATATATATATACACATACACACACACACACATATATATATATATATATAAAACTATAAATTTTATAGGTGTATTATTAATATTATAAGATTTATTATTCTTAATACACACCCATCTGCATCTATATACAAACTTTTATGTTAGATGCAAATAATCTCGATTAATTGATTTGACAAGACTAATATATATACTTTATATATAGTGAAGTATTCATATATATAAAAAGGTATATATTTTATAGGTGTATTATTATTAATATTGTTTGTATTATTATATTTATCATTCTTAATACACACAGCTGCATATATATATATATATATATATATATATATGTGTGTGTGTGTGTGTGTATATATATATATATATATATATGTATGACCAATACATTTCATTAACCTTTGTTAATGCTGCTAAAAATTCTAAAAATTCACAGTGCATTAACTAATTAGTATAGATGGATTAGATGGATATAATATATAGTATATTTCTAATGTATATATTTTATATTATTATTAAATATATACATTTTAATAATTACACATGAAAAGACGCTAATTGATTTTGATCAATGTACAAAAAATAAGATATACGTGATATACTAAACAGTAAAATCCATATTTCTGCACATATGTGCAGCATTTCTGAAAAAAAAAAAAAGGAAGGATATTACTCATTGTGTAAATCCATTACTATATAGCAGCAGAGAAATTGATTTAGACCCTTCTCCATTGGAAATTGAATTACACCTAGTTTCGGGAAGGCTGTTAAGCTGCCTATCACCATAGCAACTATGAGTATAATTTTTGTTGTATCTATAAAAAAAGATGGCATGAAGGGATAAAAAGCAAATGCATGATTTCAATTTTAACTTACAACCAGGTTAAACAATAAATCCCAAAAATGATCAATATTTCAATGTTCAGACAAAACAGGAAGGCTATGTTTATATGACCTCGTCATAAAAGGATCATGCACGGTCAGCTACAGATCTAGAGAGATACTCGGACCGGCAGCAACAAAAGAAGTGCACGGCTGGCTAAATGTCAGTACGCTTCCTAGGATTACAATGGCCCAATAACAGAGCTGGCTGCCACCAACTCCGAGTCCAGCTCAGCCTCTTAGTCAGACCAAAATGGAGGTACAATTAATGTGTCAGGGAAGATTTATGGCCTTTAAGCTTCAATCTTGTTTTCAAAGACTTCTACTTCTGTTTATATATATGTTTGCTTCAGTAACTAGTAGGTTTATTTGAATACATAGAAAATGAGCTCATACAGAGATCTCATGCAAGCAAAATTCTGAAATTTTCAATTATATGGACATCATGCTGAGTCACATTCTGGTGTGTCAGAGTGGGTTCAGTCTCTCTCGTTACTCTCTAGTCTACTTAGAGACTCAAAGGTTGCAAGTCACTTTACAAAGATGTTAGTAAGCTGTCGTTTTTAGTGTTTTTGAGTTAAAAAAGAAGTGATAACTATGACAATGATTTTATATTACATGTATTGTGATCGGCACATTGATTAATGAACCTATTCACATCCGTTCTAAACAATCTGTGATTAACATAATTAGTGAAAGAGAATTTAAGACCACAAAAGAAAAAGATCAAGCAATAATCTAAGAATAAAGGTCATGTATTTTGAACATAAAGTACATCACAATTAAAACTGTTGCACTCCATCCATTCAGACGCACATCTTCATTACAGAAAAACAGAAAGATCGATTGTACTGCAATACATGTTGTCAACCTAAAAATGTGCTTCATGTGATTATATCGTAATTAACTGATCTTATTCAAGACAAAATGATTATTTAATTAGTCTTACTACATTGTTACACCAATAAAAGTAATTTTAAGGGTCAAATCAAGTAGAAATTGTGCCTTAAGGTAATATTTTGCAGTGTCAATCATAAAATCATAAATATTTAAGGTTCTTTTTAATTTGCCGTCTATCATTGCGCTCCTAAATGTCGAGAAATCTACATAAATCATTAATTGTGCCTGACATCATTTGCATAGTGCTGATAGAACACGGTGGGACTCGTACATAAGCATGTGATGACAGAAGTCATAATATTTTACCCAACTCGCTATACTATTAAATTTTTTGGGGGAAGAGAAAAGATTGTACTGTAAAAAAGAAAGGATAAATGATACTTTGCCCAGTAAATTCTCAAATCGTGATTCATTAGCTCTATCCTGAAGACATCACTGTGTGCCTGCCAGCTTGAGACAATGAATGACAGTGCATTTATCCATCCCGCACTTAGAAATATGTACACAAGGACAGAGGGCCATTTATGACGAACAACATCTGTTCCATTACTCAATAAAAAAACACTTCTCTGTCATCATAATAATGTCTGGATTTGTTGACCGCTCTGAATGGCCGCACCCCACAGCAGTCCCACCCTGGTGACCCAACACCAAATAAACAGACAGAGCCTCATTAATACTGCATTGTCCTCTAGAACATGCCAACAATGAAAAAACTCTTACCTTTACAATGGTGATCCTCTGATGCTCTCAGCTATTGACTCTATAGATCAGCTCCCACTACTGCCTCTTGCGCTGGCTTCTCAATTTTTTCTTTCTTGAGCTCTTCCTCTGATATCTGCTTTTCGCTCTGTTTAACAAAGGGTCCTTTATTTGTTCCAGCGAGGTATTGTGTAGCTGGATGCCTGGCGAGGCCTGCTTGTAAGGAGGAAGGCTTCTTTGGAAGGAGGAGAGATCTTTGAGTGCCCTGTAATGTAGAAGCCAAAATGGCTCTGCTTGCTGCCTAGAGCTGTGATGCTGAGACTGACTGAACCAGTGACATCATCACTGAGGAAGGCAGAAGCATCAATGCAGTAGAGGGAGAGAGAGCGAGAGGGGGAGGAGAGAGGGGATGGAGATTAGATTCCCCGTGGAGTACAAACATGGCTCTACATAACATGCGATTCAGTGGCTAGTGCTGGACTGCATATGCGTAATACATCAAAAGAAACCAAGTAGGTAGGTTTGTCCCAAACTGTAGTATGCAGACCAAAATAATATTTAATATTTACGTTAATTCACCTCTAATTCTTTTGACTTAGCCTCTCTCTGTATTTGTGAATTAGAGACTAAAAGTAAAATGACACCAGTAAAGAAAACTCATTATGGAAATAATTAAAGTATCTTAATAAAATTTGCATTAATTATATTTCCAATTAGTTAAATTTAACAGCTATAGATCCTTAAATACTGAAGGTAAAAAATGTCTAAAATTCTAGATTATTAATAATGGCAGTCATTTTCATTTTCATATGCAAGTTAGAGGTAATTGAAAGAAAACTGTAATAATAATAATAATAATAATAATAATAATAATAGTTAATATTAATTAATTAATTAAATAATAATTAATAATAATATTTATTATTATTTTTGTTATTATTATTATTGTTATTTTTTATTATATTATGACAAACTTTAATGTTCAATGCTTATGCTAAAGAAAAAAATTGATTTGGTTAATTCTCTGTATTTATATTTTTTTATTAGGGGTCACAAATGTATATAAACAAACAAATAGATAAATAAATAAAATGTTAAAACCTTTTCAAATCAAAAATGCTATAAATACAATTTTCAGAGATTATGGTTCCTATATTCTTAAATACTGAAGGTAAAAAATTTCAAAAATTCTAGATTATTAAAAATGGCAGTCATTTTTTTTTATTTTTATGCAAGTTAGGGGTAATTGAAAGAAAATTGTAATATAACAATAATAATAATAATAATAATAATAATAATAGTTAATATTAATTAATTATTATTATTAATAATAATTTTTTTATTATATTATGACTTATAAATTTTAATGTTCATGCTTATGCTAAAGAAAAAATGGTTTAGTTAATATTTATACTTTTTTATTAGGGTTCAAATATATATATAAACAAACAAATAGATAAATTAAATGTTGGTAACACTTTACAATAAGGTTCATTAGTTAACATTAGTTAACTACATTAGTTAACATGAACTAATAATGAACTGCACTTATACAGTTTTTTTTACAATTTATTTATCTTTGTTAATGTTAATTTCCACATTTACTAATACATTATTAAAATCTTGTTAACATTAGTTAATGCACTGTGAACTAACATGAACAAACAATGAACAACTGTATTTTCATTATCTAACGTTAACGAAGATTAGTAAATACAGTAACAAATGTATTGCTCATGGTTAGTTCATGTTAGTTAATACATTAACTAATGTTTAACTAATGAACCTTACTGTAAAGTGTTACCAAAATGTTAAAACTATTCAAATGAAAAATGGCATAAATTTAATTTTCATAGAATAGGGTTCTGCAGTATTGCTTAAAATATTCCACTTTTTTTTTTTCCTACTTTTTTTTTTTTTTCATAAAAAACATTGACTTGCAAAGAAGTGTAAAAAATATTTGACCTCATTTTGGCCTTTCCTTTGAGCGATCTGTCAAGGAAAATCAGCTTTCTGGTGGATTACTCAGTTCACAAACTATTAGAGCAAATTGGACTGTGCTCTCCCCACAAATCCAGTAAACCCATGTAACGCATTCATAACGGAAGCTTTTCCCACTGACATTAATCCACCTCTATTCTTCTGACTCAGCCCCTCTTTGCATTTTCTGAAATCAGGAAGTGAATAAGAGACTAAAAGGAGAATTATATCTTATTATGGAATCATGATTAAGTAATGCCATTACCATATGTTAAAATTTGCATTACTGAACAAAACGAGTCTATGTTGGGCTTCTAATAATTAAATAATTATTTTAGGAGTACATTTAAACAATTAAAGTAATATTATTTGTGTAATACATAAATATTGAAGAGTGGAACAGCAATATTTATGCAAAAAAGGATTTTGAAAAACATACCCATCAGCCATTAACAGCCATCTTTTGAGGAAGATAACAGAGGTATTATGTATGTGATTCAAATTCAAAATGCTTTTTATTGAGTGCCTCTATGTGACGATGCACATGTCAGAAAGAAAACAGACCAGCACATCAGCCCCTCTGAATGCTGTAATGATGATTCAGTGTTTGTGAACAGGTCAAAGCAATTGTTTGGCTGGTCCATGTACAATAGAGGGAAAGGGCACAGACTGTCCATGGCACATCCAGAACATGGCAGTAGCCCTTGGGTTTCACCCAAATCAGATGCAAAACAATGCAGTTAATGCTGGTCACTTACTTACATCTGGGACTTCATTTCCTATTGCCTTTGTCTATCTTCCTTTTCATTCTATTATCTTTTGCTTGTCTTACTCTTCCTAACACCTCTTTATCTCACCCTGTTTTGTCAACATGCCCCTTCCTCAGAGGTTTGACCATTTACGCCAAGTGGCCGTTTTTGATCACTCATGAATATATAAGTCATTCATGACAATATATGTGTGTGACTCACAAAGATTTAGAACATGCATTTACAACATCAATGATGCTGCGCAGTAAAGACAAGTCCAACTGCTCTCTATTCCATGGTGCACCAATCTACAGTAGAGGGTGTGATACAAACGAAAGAGAAGGACACCAAAATTAGACAAGTTAATATACAGTGCTGCTTGAATGTTTGTGAACCCATTGCAGAATCTGCAAAATGTTAATTATTTTAACAAAATAGGAGGGATCATATAGCTGAATTTATAAAAATGACCCGCTCAAAAGTTTACATACCCTTGATTCTTAATACTGTGTGTGATTACCTGGATGATCCACGACTGTTTGTTTTATGATGGTTGTTCATGAGTACCTTATTTGCCATTAGCAGTTAAACTGCCCAATGTTCTTCAGAAAAATCCTCCAGGTCCTGCAGATTCTTTAGTTTTCAAGGATTTTTTTTTGCATATTTCAACCCTTTCCAGCAGTGACTGTATGATTTTGAGATCCATCTTTTCACACTGAGGATAACTGAGAGACTCAAACATAACTATTAAAAAAGATTTGAACAATCACTGATGCTCCAGAAGGAAACATTATACATTAAGAGCCGGGGGGTGAAAACTTTTGAACAGGATGCAGATCTCCAAATTTTTCTTATTTTGTTTAAATATCATATTTTTTCATGTAGTACTGCAATTCGGAAGCAACAGAAGATACCTACATGTTTCCCGGAAGACAAATTAAGTACAATTTACCTTGATCTTTACATTCAAAAAGTCTACACCCTCTGGTTCTTAATGCATCATGTTTCCTTCTGGAGCATCAGTGAATGTTTGAACCTTTTGTAATACTTGCGTATTGAGTCCCTCAGTTGTCCTCAGTGTGAAAACATGGATCTCAAAATCAAACAGTCACTGCTGGAAAGGATTCAAATATGCAAAAGATACTGGAAAATCAAAGAATTTGTGGGACCTGGAGGATTTTTCTGAAGAACGTTGGGCAGTTTAACTGCTCAGGACAAACAATGGACTCATGAACAACCATCACAAAACAAAAAAAAGGCATGGATCATCCAGGTAACGACAAACAGTATTAAGAATCAAGGGTATGTAAACTTTTGAGCGGGGTCATTTTTATTAAAGGATTAGTTCACTTTCAAATAAAATTTTCCTGATAATTTACTCACCCTCATGTCATCCAAGACGTCCATGTCCTTCTTTCTTCAGTCGAAAAGAAATTAAGGTTTTTGATGAAAACATTCCAGGATTATTCTCCTTATAGTGGACTTCAATGGTCTCTAAACGGTTGAAGGTCAAAATTACAGTTTTAGTGCAGCTTCAAAGGGCTCTAAACGATACCAGACGAGGAATAAGGGTCTTATCTAGCGAAACGATCGGTCATTTTTGGGAAAAAAATGTAAATGTATATGCTTTATATAAACAAATGATCGCCTTCCAAGTGGTTCCGCCAAAACCGCACTTTCGTATTCTTCAAAAAGCTTACGCTGTATGTCCTACCCCTTCCCTATTCTACTTATGGAAAAAACAGAACTGGAGCCGCGTTCATTCCGTAAGTTGAATAGGGAAGACGTAGGACATACAGCATAAGCTTTTTGAAGAATACGGAATCCAGAAGCACTTCCAAGGCGATCATTTGTGTTTATAAAGCATATACAGTTGTATTTTTTTTTAGAAAATGACAGATCGTTTCGCTAGATAAGACCCTTATTCCTCGTCTGGTATCGTTTAAAGTCCTTTAAAGCTGCACTGAAACTGTAATTTTGACCTTCAACCATTTGGAGACCATTGAAGTCCACTATAAGGAGAATAATCCTGGAATGTTTTCATCAAAAACCTTAATTTCTTTTCGACTGAAGAAAGAAGGACATGAACATCTTGGATGACATGAAAGTGAGTAAATTATCAGGAAAATTTTATTTGAAAGTGGACTAATCCTTTAATTCAGCTATTTTTTTGTCTTGTGGACTATATGTAAACATATTTTATGTAAAATATCTTATTCAGAACAGTACTAAATAAAAAAAATAACATGCAGTTTGTATGATCACTCTTATTTTGTTAAATTTATTAACATTTTGCAGATTCTGCAAGGGGTTCACAAACTTTCAAGCAGCACTACTCCTCGTTGTCACTACTGTCATGGCAAAATATATATTACTTATTCTCATATTTATAATATATATTCTCACTTCCATATATGCAAAGCCGAAAAAAAAAAACAATAAAAACAAATTGCAAAGTAATTATTAATAATAAATTACTGAAGTATTTCTTCCAGTGAGTTTACTTTATTCTGACTGAATTTAAAGAGTACATTAGTGCATTTTTTTATTCGTTTTCTTTTTATCTTCTCTCTCTCTCTCTCTCTTTTTTTTTTTTTTTTTTTGAATTGAAATGGGACATTTCTTTGATTTACCCTGGGATATGACCCAGACAGGAAGGCACAGCAAGCACCAAGCAACCACAGCATTCAGTTAGACACAATGCCAGTCTGAGCAGTCCCTTGTGGCTGCTTTTCTCTCCTTGTGTGTCTTTCTCCTTCCCAACCCTTTCTGCTCCTCTGTCTCAGCTCAGCAGAGCAATGCTCTGAATAATTTATCCAGCTAAAGAAGCTCTGGTGTGGGCCTGACGCCTGATACCGTCTTAAAGGGACAAGCCTTTAGCGAAACGGCTTTTACGGCTAATAAAAACATGATGATACAGGATAATGCAACCTAGGTGTCCACAACAGTCACACAAAAACAAACTTAATCCTACTACCACACAATTTTCAGCTGTATTCTCAGTTTCAGCAGGCCTAATTAGGGCTGGGTGATATAAATAAAAATATAATCACAATATTTTTTTTCCATATCAGAAGGTATCGATATTTATCACGACCTTCATTTACCATTAATGAGGAAGGAAATGTTTTCCACATATTTGTTGGACCCTGAGAATAAATGTAAACATAACTTCACAATTAAGCTCCACAGAGTAAGCTTACTATAAAATTAGGGCCCAATTAAATCCATTATATTTTTTTTTGGATTCCATAACGTTTTATGATTTAACACAAATTTATCATCAAAGATGGTGTCTAATTAAATAAATTAATAAAACTAACTATTTATTCTTTTAAAATGTAATCAAATGAAAATATAACAAGTAATTTACAACAAAACATTGCGTTTTTTATTTTTGATCAAATAAGATTAAAACTAAAGACTAAATTAAAACATGGGTGAAAAATATCTTGATATTTTATGATTTTTTTTTAATAATAATTATATTATCATAAATTTAAGAATTGCATTTTACTATACAATACTAATATATTTTTATCATTATTTCTTCAAGTTAAACCGGACGTTTATTTTGATGTTTTGTCGTGAAGATCTTTTAGTTTCAGTATCAGAGTGTATTTGACTGTAGATTTTCTTATTTAACCCATTCCCAAAAAACAAACTTGAATTACTTTATTAACAATCTACCAAATGTTTCAGTTAAAGGAACTAACACAGGTCAAAGAACGCTTATCTTCCTGCTGACATTCACATAAAGATCAATGAGGGAGGTACATTGACCCAAAAGTGAATGCTGTGTCTACCAGAACAGTGAAACACACTCATATAGACTACATAAGATATTGCAAACATGGAGCCGGGATCAACTGTCAGTGCTGTGCGGAGCCAGAGGGTTTTGTGTGGAGAAGAAATTGGACCTGCAGTTATCTTAATAAAGGAAGGAAAGATTCATAGCATTCTGCCTGATTCAGAAGCTTCAGCGCACACAGCTGGAAAGGTGAGCTAGACTGTAAGAGTGCGACATACGCCACCTGCTGGAGACTAGATGCGCTGCAGTCCTCAGGTTTAACCCATAAGGATGTAAGATTTTGCATGTTGGTTTTAAACATCTTTTTCAAAGCCTTCATAATTTACAATAATTTTGTGTCATAATTAAGTTTTAAAAAGCCTTTAAAAGGCCGTGTTCCATTATGACAACATATATTGACAACATGCCCTACTATTGTACAAAGTAAACAAATCTATAAATGTACATGTGTTCAGTGAACTGTATTTTTGCTCAGTATGCTTTATTTTGAAATAGGTACATCTCTAGCAAAACATCTAAATCTAATTTAAACCTTAAATGTTTTTCCATTCCTGTACTAACTACACAGCATCTTTATAACAGGTACTGGATGTGGGGAACAGTCTAGTAATGCCAGGTATAGTGGACTGTCATGTTCACGTTAATGAACCAGGCCGTACAACTTGGGAAGGGTACTGGACCGCCACACGGGCAGCTGCTGCTGGAGGGGTGACCACTATTGTAGACATGCCCCTGTGAGTATAGACTTTTAAAATTAAAATTTAGTGACTGAACTGAAATTACCATTATAATTACCAATATAATAAAATATTCCCCCCAGTCTCCCTTACTCCCTCATAATGATTACAAATAATATAGAAGATAGCTGGACTCTCATTTGCAAGCTGATAAAAGTTCCTTTTGTATGGTGGAGGGTGGAGGAATCTAGGGTGATAAATAACATAAAACTGACATAACTGATTAATTTCATGGTACATAGAAACAGCATCCCACCAACTACGACTCTTGGAAACTTTCATGAGAAGCTGCGTGCTGCTACAGGACAGTGTTTTGTAGATACAGCATTTTGGGGAGGAGTCATCCCTGACAACCAGGTACTCATCTTCATATTGTAGGATAGACCACGTACAGTAGGAACAGAGGGACAGTTGAAACACCTTAGCTGTGATTTTTTGCTCAATAAATGCATGGTATTAACAAAGAGAACGTTACTACGCATGTGTGGAGCAAAAAATCACGGGTAAGAAGTGATGCGCACGCAAGTTATTTAAAAGGATAGTTCACCCAAAAATGAAAATTCTGTCATTAATTACTCACCCTCATGCCATCCCAAACCCGTAAGACTTTCGTTCATCTTCTGAACACAAATGAAGATTTTTTTTTGATGAAATCTGAGTTTTACAATCTCTTTATGAACTTTTTGAAGCATCAAATATCAGCATTAAGTTGCATAGCTGTCTACAGAGGGACAGAAAGCTCTCAGATTTCATCAAAAATCTTCATTTGAACGACATGAGAGAGACTAATTAATGACAGAATTTTCATTTTTGGGTGAACTATCCCTTTAAGGTGTTTCAGATGTACCGCTGTTCCTACTATACGCAGCCTACGAACTACCTGAATGAAATACATTTTGGTTTTAGACTGTTGTTATAATCTTCTAATTTTTAAATATTATCATTTATGCAAAATTGGGAATACAAAAATAATATTTGCTATGTCATACCTATATTAAAGTTGATCCTGTTTGATTTTCTTCTGCGTTCCAAACCTGGAAGTGCGAAAAATGACCATTTAGACCAGCACAATTGCGAGAGTGATATTGAATTTCTATAACAGTTCAACAAATAAGTAACTTACATTTTACACACAGTATTATCAGTTACATTGTTCATCCATCAAAGCAGAATTAACAGCTGCAAACAGTATGTGTTTCGTTATTAAATAAATCAGCGTTTTTGAATGAATTGGTTGAGTAAATGATTCAATGATTCACTCCAGAAGACCAGCTACATCCAAATCTACATATTTCACACTTCATGCATACAAATTCATGCTACACACACACACACACACATACTTTTTAACAGTTACAAGGTAAGTATTTTTTTTTTTTTTTTCAATAGAATTAATGTACTCAGAAATTATATGATTTTTGGATGCAGCCATCCTCAAAGATTCACTGATTCACTCCAAAATACTTTGGCTGCATTCAAATATGCATACTTTACACTTCATGTGTACTAATTCATACTACTCACATTCATACTAGCACATACTTTTTAACACCTAAAGTACGTTCAATTCAAAAGAAGTATCTACTCAGAGATTATGCCATTTTTGACTCAGCCATTAACTGGTATAATTCCTGAATGAATCAGCATTTTTGAACGAATCGGTTGATTAAATTATTCTTTCCAAAAGACATCGGCTGCATCCAAATATGCATACTAACTCATACACATTCATACTATATAGAACATTCTTTTTTTAACAGTCACAAACGTATTCAAAAGAAGTACCTATGCGATTTCAAACACTTATTGGCCATACGCTTGTTTAGTTCCTGAATGAATCAGCATTTTTGAATGAATCAGTTGAGCAAATGAGTCATTGATTCACTCATAAAGGCAGTCGCTTGTCTCCATTCATTGGCATAACAATGTTTTGCCAGTATAACAATAAAAAAAAAAAAAAAATTGTCTTTGTTTGTCTGCCTGCCCATCCATCTCAGCTAGAGCTAAAGCCGATGGTCCAGGCGGGTGTGGCTGGATTTAAGTGCTTTCTGATCCACAGTGGAGTGGATGAGTTTCCTCATGTGAGTGACGCTGATCTACATGCAGCTATGAAACAGCTTCAGGGCACAGACAGCGTTCTGCTGGTGAGCCATCTCATTAATTCTGCCTGCCCAATCATTTCAACCTCATATCTGATCTGATTCATTTCTGCCATGATGAACTTCTCATAATCACTGTGCCAAGGGTGCAACATATTGGAACACAACTGTTCAGACAATTTATATGCAGCAATAAATATGAATCATGAAAAAAGAATTATGTTGCTTAGGGAACTTAAAATGAATGAAGTTCTACAGTAATGATGCACCTATGTGGTATAGTTTCACGCAGAGCGAGAAGTCCAGCATCCAGCCGCTGAGAAAGGCGGTATGAGATTAATCATTTAATGTCATTTAAATTAAAATTCTACTGAAAATCAGGAACATTTATTATTTTTAAAATGGAAATTCCTGCTTTTTTCTTGTTCCTCAGATCCACATGAATATTCAACCTTCCTAAGGTCTAGACCTGACATTATGGAGCTTGAGGCCATCCGTACCGTCACTCAGCTCTGCTTACAGTATCAGTATGAGACTTATGAGGGTGATAAAGTCCTCAACTTTTGATTATCTAATGACAGTTCTGCAGACTAGAGTAACCAATCAAGAAATATCAGGTCAGCTGTTCTATTCTTATTATCAGAGTGCGATGCCACATTGTGCACCTGTCATCAGCCCAGCCTCTGGAGCTCATTAGGGCAGCAAGACATGCTGGAGCTCTGCTGACTGTGGAGACCACCCATCACTACCTCAACCTGACGGCAGAGAACATCCCAGCACGGGCCACTCAGTTCAAATGCTGCCCACCGATACGAGACACAGCCAACCAGGTATCAGGAAAACGATCATAAACCTCATAGCTCAAGCCATTTTACAGATTCTGTAAAAATTTACACTACAACTTGTTAAAGTAATAGTTCACCTAAAAATGAATTACTTTCTTCTGTGGAACACTAAAACAGAAATTTTGAAGAATACACAGTCATTTTCCTCATGCAATTACAACTAATGGGGACTAGAGTTTTCAAGCACCAAAAAGGATGTAAAAGCAGCACCATAAAAGAATCATGCACTATATTTCAAGTCTTCTGAAATCATACAATAGCTTTGCGAGAGGAACAGACTGAAATTTACGTTATTGACAACTGATAATCTTCCCCTCCAGTGGGCTGTCAGTCAGGGACTTGAACTCAAGAACCAGATCAATCCCATTTGTAAATTAATTTTGACAGGTTTTGTGAATTGAATCAACGGATTCATTAAATAGAAAGTCAAAAAGAAGTTGATATTTATCTTTAGAATACTTGTAATAAACTTTATTTATTAATTTTAACACTTTTATTATGGTGCTTTTGCATCCATTTCGAATCGCAATTTCGAAATTGCATCATTCTTCAAAATTGATCTTTTTATCGTCCACAAAAGAAAGTCATACAGGTTTGGAACAACATGAGATCGACTAAATAATGACAGAATTTTCATTTTGGGTGAACTATTCCTGAACTAACGTGATTATAATGCATTCTAACTATAATCTGTCAGTAATAAATCTGTTTCTTTGTCAGGAGCTCTTGTGGTCTGCACTCAAAGCTGGTGAGATTGATATGGTTGTGTCAGATCATTCACCGTGCACACCTGACCTGAAGTGTTTGGACAGAGGCGATTTCACGCAGGCGTGGGGAGGGATCTCTTCTCTGCAGTTTGGTAGGCTGTCATTGTACCCAATACATTCATACACTCACACGCTGTATGTCTTATGATGGCCAAAGTCCAGTGTGAGGTAATCAGTGGTCCACCAACAGTTTACCAATCAGACTAATGATTAACTCTTTAAAAACTGACATTCAGGTATCACGTCCCAGATTTGATCCAACTTACAAAAGATCTACAGTCGCGAGAATAAAGTATGGGATTAGTGTGGATCTCAGTATAAATTGGTCTTAAAATTCAATTTGATCTTCATCAAAGTCACAACAATTGACAAACAAGTCTGCTGAAACAAAACACAAAAATCATGTTCCACAGTAATACTGACAAAATTTACTGGACACATCAAACTGAAGCTGTTTGCAAAAGTCTCACAATGCTAAGGAAAATGATACAGCACACCAACATCAAACCATCACTGTTTGGAACTACTTTGCAGTTTCGTGTCCTGAACTGCTAGGAAAGCTCAAGCCCAAGTTTATCAGGACATTTAGCAGAGAAATTTGTCTTCTAAACTGAAGTGTAACAGAAGTTGGGTGATGCAACAGGACAACGACCCAAAGACCAGGAGTAAATCAATAACAGAATGAGTTCAGCAGAAGAAAATATGCCTTCTGGAGTGACCTGGTCTACGGTGGCCCAGTAATGCACAACACAACGAAATTAAAAAAGCAAACATAAGTTCACAACACAATGAAATAAAGCCACAGCACAACGAAATCGAGCCACAACGCAACGGAATTGCTCCCGACCACTAGGGGGCTCTCAGAGCTCGGTAAAGTTAGTCTTCCTTGCCAATGTTCTATAGAGTCGGCAGTGATATCAATACCACGATTAGTTTCAACAGTATGTAACCACTGTATATCGACATGAAATATTAATTCAAAATCAACTACGTGCTCAATAGCTTAATATTTATACCTGTGAATAATTTGACGCGCTACTACGGCGCATGATGAAGGGGACGTCTGAAAATTCCACCAAGTGGATAAAACGTATAATTTGTATTAATTAAAATTACTTTTAACATTTAAAAACAGACATGTTCAAATGTCATGTCATGTCATGACATGTCTTACCAACAGGAACTACCAAGCTTTGGAATTTGAACATGTCTGTTTTTAAATGTTAAACAAAGTAATTGTAATAAATACAAATGATTCGTTTTAACCACTTAGTGGAATTGGCAGACGTTCCCTTCATCATGCGCCGTGGTAGCGCGTCAAATCAAATCATTCACATGTATAAATATGAAGCTATTGAGCACGTAGTTGATTTTGAATTAATATTTCATGTCGATATACAATGTTTACAAACTTAAAACTAATCATGGTATTGATATCTTTGTAAGACTGTCGACTTTAAAGAACAGTGCCCAGGAAAACTAATTTTACCGAGCCATGTCATGCGTGAGACGCTGCAAAAGACGCAAGACGCGAACGCATCGGTTTTGCACATCTATCTAGCGTGTGTTTGCATAGAAAAACAATGGAAAAGTAGCGCACTGGAATGGAAAAACGTGCTGTGTGTGAACGGGCCCCTAACGATTCAGGAGTTATGAGTGATTTCATACTTTTGACCGCTGTAGCGCCCCCGTCAGGCCAATCAGGGCAAGCCTTGGTGACTTTGTAGCCGGTGTGAGTACTACCAGCCCTCAAAGTTTCAAGACTCTATGACTTACAGTTTGGTTTGCCCAATCACTTTTAGGGGAGAATGCTGATCATTGGAAATTTTAACAATTACAATAGGGTTTCAGCGCTATGCTTAAACCCTTAAAAATGTTAGACAAACATCCAACTAAAACGTTTCAGGAACTACGTATAAATAATGTCTTTGTGCTAACGTTTGAGAACATTATTAAAGACCAGATAACATTAAACAAATGTTCTATTAACGTTACTGGAAGAATGTTTGTTCACAACTTTGAGAGAACCTTGCCAGAATATTAGCCAAAGTTCTGAGAACGTTCCGTTAGCTGGGTATCAACTTACTGGGTTCACATACTTTTTCAACCCTGTACTGTGAATTTTTGTCTGTTATTGAAACTTGGATTAGATCAAATGTTATGATCAATTTAATTTATGGAGAATTCTATGGTTCTGTAAGTTAAATGATCAAATGCAAGAGTTTTTCATATATTACGAGTTAGCAAAACTTAATTGCCGTTACTAAAACTTCCATTCATCTTGCTGTTTACCAACAGGTCTATCTTTGTTCTGGACGTCAGCTTCTAAAAGAGGATTTTCATTTTCTGATGCAGTAAGACTCTTGTGTAAAGAGCCTGCTCAACTCTGTCGTCTTGACAACCAAAAAGGGAGTCTCATTCCAGGTCACGATGCAGACTTAGTCATTTGGGACCCAGAAAAAGAGTTTACGGTGAGAAGGAGTGGGATTCACTCAAGGGGTTTGAGCTGAGATGCTTGAAATGACTGACGGCAAGATAGAACATGCTTGTGTCTAATTCTGTGTTTCTCTCTAAATACACTGAAAGCTTTTTGGAGACTGCAAGTTAATGTGTGTCATATAATGTCCTAGGTGAAAGAAGACAACATACATCACAAAAACAAGGTAGTTCAAATTTTACATAAACCAATATGACTTTTCATATACTGATGAAGGGAAATTGTTACTTTTTTCTCTTTTCAGTTGACTCCATACCTTGGCCTTGCTCTGCGAGGGAAGGTGAAGGGCACTATAGTCCGAGGGAGGGTGGTTTACAGTCATGGCTCTTTCAGCTCTCAGCCTCTAGGGAAGCATCTCTTTATTAAGCACAAGACACCGGCACCACTGTAAACAAAGCACAAGAAGCACATTAACCATATCTCGCCCTATAGTCATCACTGTCAGGAACTGCTATGGCAACAATGCTACTATATGGTGTATAATCATAGCTAATTTTTTTATTGATTATTGTGAATGTTTGAGGTATATTTAAAAATGCTTTGGTTAACACTTTACACAAACATTTCAAACAAACATTAATAATAATAATACATTTCATAATTAACCCAACATTTCATCTTAAAGGGATAGTTCACCAAAAAATGAAAATTTTGTCTTAATTTACTCTCCTTCATGATGTTCCAGTACGACTAAAAAAAAAAAAAAAGATATTTTGAAGAATGTTGGTAACCAAACAGTTTCAATTCCCATTGACGTCCATTGTATTTTTTGTCCATACAATGAAAGTTGATTGGAACTGAAACTGTTTCGTTACCAACATTCTTCAAAATATCTCTTAAGTTTGGATTTTTTTTTTTTTTTTTTTTGGAGCAGGTTATTAAGCTAAAATTTAGTTTATAATTGTTATAGAATTTTAAAAAAGTACATAAATGTGAAATACATTTTTGAGCTATTAAAATTAGTGCTGTCAAATCGATTCACATCTAACATAAAAGTTTATATATACAGTCAAATCAAAAATTATTCAGACATTTTTAACATATTTTTACTAGTGGGTGCAGGACACTATAGTTCATTTATGTAAGTGAGAATAGCAAAATAAAGTAAACTGTGACATATTATACCCAAAAATTCTTCATACAGTGGACTACCAGTAAAATTGATAAAAAATTTGGAACCGAAAATTATTCAGACACTTTGACCTGACCATGTTTTGCTTAAGTGTTATCTGACATAATTCAGATTATTTTTTTCTGACAGTTTAACTCTGAGATCTTGTCATATTTTATTACCATTTTTTTTTTTAAATATAGTGAATAAACTTGAAATGTTCAAGGTGTTTGAAGAAATTTTGGTTTGACTGTATATACATATGTTTGTGTGTTCTTGTATACAGGTGCTGGTCATATAATTAGAATATCATCAAAAAGTTCATTTTTTTATTATAAATTATTTTTAAAAATGAAACTTTCATATATTCTAGATTCCCTACATGTAAAGTAAAACATTTCAAAAGTTTTTTTTTTAAATTTTGATGATTAGAGCGTACAGCTCATGAAAGTCCAAAATCCAGTATTTCAAAATATTAGAATATTTCCTAAGATCAATCAAAAAATGGATTTGCAAAACAGAAAAGTTCAAGTTGATAAAACACAATGGACCAACACCAGCAGACGTCAAGGCCCCCCCAAATCATTATTGACTTCAGAAACTTTACACTAGACTTCAAGCAGCTTGGATTCTGTGCCTCTCCAGTCTTCCTTCATACTCTGGGACCATGATTTCAACATGAAATGCAAAATTTACTTTTATCTGAAAAGAGGACTTTCGACCACTGTTCACTATCCAGTTCTTTTTCTCCTTAGCCCAGGTAAGATGCTTCTGACGTTGTCTCTGGTTCAGAAGTGGCTTGGTAGTCCTTTTCCTGAAGATGTCTGAGTGTGGTGACTCTTGATGCGCTGACTCCGGCTTCATTCTACTCATTGTGAAGCTCTCCCAAGTGTTTGAATCGGCTTTACTTGACAGTATTCTCAAGCTTGCGGTCATCCCTGTTGCTTGTGCACCTTTGCCTACCCAATTTCTTCCTTCCAGTCAACTTTGCATTTAATATGCTTTGATACATCACTCTGTAAACAGCCACCCCATTCAGTAATGACCTTCTGTGATTTACTCTCTTTGTGGAGGGTGTCAATGATTGTCTCCTGGACCATTGCCAAGTCAGCAGTCTTCCCCATTAGTGTGGTTTCAAAGAACAAAAGATACCCGGAATTTATACAGTAGGGATAGTCATTTAATCAAACTCAAATGTAAATATTCTAATATTTTGAGATACTGGATTTTGGACTTTCATTAGCTGTACGCTCTAATCAACAAATTAAAAAAAAAAAACTTTTGAAATGCTTTACTTTACATGTAGGGAATCTAGAATATATTTTTAAAATAATTTACAATAAAAAAATGAACTTTTTCACGATATTCTAATTATATGACCAGCACCTGTATATGGTTTATGAAGACACAAATGTGTATAATAACGTGGGTATTACAACGTAAACCTAATGGATTAATAAAGCGTTTTTCTGAAAATAAAAAAAAATGCAGACAGTTTCCTGTGATGGGTAGGTTTAGGGGTAGGGGTTGTGTAGAGGGATAAAATATACAGTTTGTACAGTATAAAAACCATTGCTTCTATGGAGAGTCCCCGTAAACCATATATACAAGTATGTGTGTATACACACACAAACACACACACACACACACACACACAACACACACACACAACCACACACATAGATTAATCGAGTTGACAGCAGTAATTAAAATATCTGTGTGGTCTCTCAGACCCCTAAAATACAGAAATAGTATTTTATGCATTAAAATATGAATATTAGTTAATGAATATTGTTAACATACAATGTTGTTACAGCTCTACTGTAATTGTACATTTCTTTAGGAAATGTAAATAAAATTTGATTACATCACTGCAAAGATAAGTAACTAATGATTAACCCAACTTCAGAGCAAAACTGTGAATTTCAAAACTTGCTTTACATTGTCAGATTTAATTTACTGATTTACATGTAAAAATACATTAATAAAGAATTTTGAAAAATATTTATCTGTGATATTAAACTGACATTTGTGGTTTGCTTTTGTTTTTATGAGCAGACATTGTCAAAGTATTATACACATTAAATGTCCAACTAAATTTGAAAGATTCTGGAATAATAAATGAATGCTTTTGCCCTATTCCATTTTACAAATTTGCTTTTGTATTCAATTAATTTGTGTTTTAAAGTTAAAAATTATGACCTAAAATATGATTTAAGGTTTTAGGATTTTAGTGTAAGTGGTCTTTACTCAGTTAACAAGTTTAAATAGAATCTAAAGGAAAATGAAATGTTGTCTGCTGTCACAGTTCAGCTGCACTGTTATAGTATGTTCAGGACTCAAAGTGAGATGATTGGCCAACAGGTGAAAGGTTTGCCCACAGTTTACATGAGTTAACCATTGCCTCAGTCTGTCAGTGTGCCGGCAGCATTATGTCCTCTCTGTCTGTTCTTCCACCGGAATGTCTGTTACAGCCTTTCCATGTCCCCAAACGGCTTATGCTCGGACCAGGACCGTCCAATGTACCCGCACGAATCTTAGCAGCCGGAGCACAGCCCATGCTGGGCCACCTGCATGCAGAAACTATTGAGGTAATACAGTAAATGTGCTCATTAAGTGCATACTATAGGGACTGACTTTTTAGGTCTTCACTTTTATACAATATATGACGCTTTACCATTTTGAATCATATTTGCTTAAAGGGATAGTTCACCAAAAAAAAAATTAAAATTCGATCATCATACTTACCCTTATGTTGTTCAAAACTTTTATTCTTCTGTGGAACATATGGTAAAAGGAGATATTTTGGGACATGTCTCTTGATCAAAACAGTTTAGTTACCAACATTCTTTAAAATATCTTCTTTTACAGTATGTTCCACAGAAGAAAGAAAGTCATACAGGTTTGGTACAACATGAGGCTGAGTAAATGATGACAATGTTCTTTTTTGAGTGAACTATCCACTTAAACAACTGCAACATAAATGACTTGGATGTGGTTAGTGGCAAAAAAAAAAAAAAAAAAAAGAAGAAATTTTGATAAATATAATCCTGTCATAATTTAATATCTATGAATGAAATTCAATTTTCTTTCTTTTCAGATTATGAATCAGATTAAGAGTGGCATTCAGTATGCGTTTCAGACCCGAAACCGCATGACTCTGGCTGTGAGTGGACCGGGTCATGCTGCTATGGAGTGTGCCATCTTTAACTCACTGGAGCCTGGAGAGAGTGTCCTCATAGCGGTCAATGGCATATGGGGAGAGAGGGCTGCAGAGATCGCTGAGAGGATAGGTAGTGATTCTGCTTTTAGTAGAAAGCCTGGAACTGAGAATTATAAAAGTGATTTAGAACATCATCAATTCATATTGAACACTCTTCAACAGGTGCCAAGGTGAACACAGTTGTAACCTCTGCTGGTGGGTACTTTACAAATGAAGAAATTGAGCAGGTACAAATTATATATATTTCATTAACCACTTATGTATTAACTACATATGATTAACCATGTTTGTCCTGTTTTGAAGGCATTACACAAATACAGGCCAGTGGTGTTCTTCCTTACACATGGAGAATCCTCCACAGGAGTGGTTCACCCCATAGATGGCATAGGTGACCTTTGCCACAAGTGAGACATCTCCTTCCTGAATAGATATTTTCCTTAAAAAAAAAAAAAAAATGGTGTTTTGGTCTTTTAGTCCATTTTATAAACTTTGAGGTCACCTTTAGCAGATGCAACAGTCTTCCTCGACCAATCAAATGTTGTCTAGAATAAGAACATTCCTCCCCCTAATACAATCTGCCACAACTAACAAGTAGTACATCATTTACATTTATCCGATGGATGGATGGTTAGATGGATGGATGTGACTGAGGTGTTTAAATGAGATTGATGGATGGATGGATGGATGGATGGATGAATGGATGTGACTGAGGTGTTTAAATGAGATAGATTGATGGATGGATGGATGGGGTCCTGGTATTCCCTACATTCTGATGGATGGGGTCCTGGTATTCCCTACATTCTGGTGGATGGGGTCCTGGTATTCCCTACATTCTGGTGGATGGGGTCCTGGTATTCCCTACATTATGGGGACCAAAAAATGTGCTCACAAGGTCAAAATTTATTGGTATTACTATCCTTGTGGGGACATTTTTTGGAACCCATGAGGAAACAAACTTATAATATAATCATACAGAATGATCTTTTTTTTTTTAAATCTAAAATAACAGAAAGTTTTCTGTGATGGTAGGTTTCGGGATAGTGTAGGGGGATGTGTGTGTGTGTGTGTGTGTGTTTATTGTTTATTTTGTTTTTTTAGTAAATTCTTTTCTGTCACTCAGGTACAACTGTTTATTTCTGGTTGATTCAGTAGCTGCATTGGGAGGTACTCCCATCTGCATGGATGAGCAAGGTATCATCATGTTACATGTTCTGGCACCATAATCACTGCCTGGGGTCCATGATTTAAAATGTACATTTTGTATCTCTAGGTATTGATATTATGTATACTGGCTCTCAGAAGGTCTTGAACGCCCCTCCAGGAACTGCACCAATCTCCTTCAGTGAGAGAGCATGGTGAGACAAAACAGCTCCAAGCCAGATTTTTTTTTTTTTTTTTTAATTTTTTTAATTATTATAATTATGTGGGAAAAATAAATCTCTAAAACTCTCTCCCTCTCTCTTTTTTGGCAAAACAGCCAGAAAATATTTAACAGGAAGACAAAACCAATCTCTTACTTCTTGGACATGAGCTGGTTGGCAAATTATTGGGGTTGTGATGACAAGCCTGTACGCGCGTAAGGACCATTTATCACTTTTACCAAGCACTGACATAATATCATTAAACACTAGAAGACTAAAATGTTGTTAAAACAGAGCTGTCCAAAACTAAAATCAATATGCTCAGACCTATAAATTCAATTCTCTATCACTAAACAATGAAAGAATATTGTGCATATATGATAAAGTTGCTGTAACTGTTGTTTGTGCAGTTATCACCACACCGGACCTATATCTTCTTTCTACGGTCTGCGGGAGAGTCTGGCCATCCTCGCAGAGACTGTGAGATCATATTCTGCCTAACAGTCACATTTCAATTTTTTCGTGGCATTAATACATTATGATCATCTGAAGAGCAAATGACCAAAAACATCAGCATGAATTAGTAAAACTGAGAAACATAAGGGATGCATCTAATGAAGGAAATCAATAACAGTTTTTGACAACATATTTTATTATCAGGGGAAACCAAACAAGCTGTCAAAACCACAGTATTATCGCATACCATTTTTTGCACATAAATTTGCTCTAACCTCTTTCTAATGGAAATGAACATGGAGTAATATAATATATATATTACGCACATTACTCTATGATGAAATATATTTAATATCTTCGTATAAAATTGAATCTGAATGATTAGAAGACCACTTAGATTTTTGGGTACAAATGGTGTCAGTTGTTCCCACGTTTTTTTTTTTTTTTTTTTGTAAATTTGCATTTTAGTATGAAAGTTATTGACAGATCATGAATAGTTTGTACACTGATTTCACACACAAATTCTTGTGTGAATTTAAGATCCAATGTTCCTAGTTATTTTTATTAAACATTATAGGCACATTAATTTTTTTTTAGATAAAAAATATGCACAATGTGCACAGATAAATCATTTAAAATAAATACTACAATAATCTATTTAAAAACAAAAATTGTCAATTTTGATTTCATGGTGACTTTAACTAAAGCATTTCTTTGCCACATATTTTTATAGGGTCTTGAAAACTCATGGAAACGGCACAAAGAGGTTGCGGAGTACTTCCATAAAGGCTTAGAAGAAATGGGCCTAAAACTATTTGTGCAGGATAAGGTTGGTAGAAGAAAAGGAGCCTTAAAGATCACAAAAAAAATATCTCACATATCATGCATATCAAATGGATGTAACTACAGTACTACCTGTTATGAAAACTCTTATAGAAAGCAAGACTGCCAACAGTGACCACAATAGTAGCTCCCCCAGGATATGACTGGCGGGAAATCACGGGGTACATTATGAAGACCTTTAACATTGAAATCTCTGGGGGCCTGGGACCATCTGCTGGCATGGTGAGAAGCTATTGGATTTGATTAATCATAACTGACAAGACGCCAGGACAACAAACCATTCCCAGTACACTGACATAGTGTGTTAAAGAGACGCACGGGTCAGTAATTGTAAATGTACTGCAAATGTTTTGTTTCTCCCGTTATTTTACAGGTTTTGCGTGTGGGACTGATGGGATGTAACAGCAGCAAGGCCAACGTGGACATGGTGTTGGAGGCCTTGGCTGATGCTCTTAAACACTGCCACAAGAGCAGAGTCTGACAGCTTGACTGGTCATCAGTAACAAGTTCAGCTTTTATCCCTATATCAGTGGTTTTCGATTGTTTTTAGTGACAACACCCTTTGAAAGTAGAAAAATCTTTCTGCCCCTCCTTTAAAAAAAAAAAAAAAAAAAAGTCATTTGCATATTACTTTAGCTGATACTAGTACAATACTAGTAGTTGTTACATTTTTTATAGAAGAATTGCTATAAAACATCATCAACTTGTTGTATTTTTCATCTTTAAGGTTTTCTTTTTCTCATGATTAAATTACTTTTTGTAAGCTGGCCATTGTTCTGTTATTTTCTGTGTATTTTCCATTTTGCAAAAATATTTCAATTTTATAACGTGGTTCTTGCAATATGCCCAAATAAATTAAAACATAAAAAGTGCTTTAGTGTTTGCAATATAAAAGGAATAATTCAGCCAAAACAAAGTCTTTTCATTTACTCACCCTCATGTAGCTCCAAACCTGTCTTGATCTTGTTCAGGTGGTTTTGCAGGATTTTGGGCTGTGCTGAACTCCTGAGGCTCATCAGTGAATGCAGATCTTATTGTAAACTATTCAACCAAAGATGCAACAAAACGTGTTTTTCCTGGTAAGGCAAATAAAGCCAGCTAAACAAAAGCTAGTTGAAATGTATATTTGACAGAGTGAAGAAACAAACCACAGTTTTCTACAGACTCCAGGTTCACAATCCTCCTTCTCTAAGGAGCACAGCCTTCTCCCTCCCCAGTTGCACCTCATTGGGTAAATAATTAAATAAATAAAACTAAATAATAATATAATAATAATAAATCTATAGGCATAATATCTAAAATGTTCTTTGGCTGCATCCAATGATCTATATAAATATCATCACAGATGAAACTTTTCACCGTGTAAGGATATGACGTGACACGCACTGGCGAATGACGTAGGTATGCAAATTCACGTCAAATTATGGTTTTGTAATTTTGAAATTTTAATAAAAAAATAAGAAAAATATCTAAAACGTACATTGATTTATATGTTTATAAAATTGTATTTAGATAAAGTAAACATGGTTTTGAAGATAGATTTTTTTGCACTCATTAATAACATTTTGTTAATATATAACATTTTCATCAAAATAAGTTACATATTTAATATGCTGATATACTGCATTCAGACATTAAACAAATTCAATAAAGGCACAAATGCCGACAATGAATATTGGTACTTCATTACACTTTGCGTAAGTAAATAAATAATGTAATATATTAAATCTACCTAACCCTCATGTCTGAGGTTGATATAATAAAAACGGATTATAAACTGTCCTCACTGAAAAGGGAGTTAAAGAATCACATTTGTCCATTCGCGGGCACCGTAGAAGTGGGAGGACGATACAACTGTTTTTTTTAAAAGAAAAATACCGCGTAAAGATTTCACGGCCTAGGAAAGATTTGATACCCATTGTCAGTATTTCCTCCCTGTTCTTCCACCTTTTTTAGTTGATTTTAAGAGCCATGTCTTGCAGAAGAGGAGCTTTGATTGTTCTGGAAGGAGTTGACAGAGCCGGGAAAACCACACAATGCCAAAAACTTGTGCAGGCGTTACAGCAGAGCGGACGAGCGACAGAAATTCTGCGATTTCCAGGTGAAAATCACTTATCTTTAACTATCCCATATGAACCTGTTTGTGGAGCTTTAACTAGACAGACTCTGAAATAGTAACGTGATAGTGAAGCATCCCGCAGTTTTTGCAGCTCTTATATGTTTAAAAAATATTGGTACACCGCTTGTGAAATCAATAGGACATATAAATGTGTCTCAAATCCAGTCGGTGAGCTTTCGGTGAGCGTTACCTAGACAACATAAAATTTGTAATAGAAAATAAAAGAAAACATAATTTATCTCCAACTTCACGCATGACAGTGAGCTTTGATTTAGCAGCTTGCTGGGTTTTGAGATAGCCTTAATCCATGTGCAGTGTTTGTATTTCTTGTACTGAGAATAAAATGTTTCTTTTATACAGACAGAACCACTAAGATTGGTCAGCTCATCAGTTCATACCTAGAGAAAAAGAGTAATCTGGAGGATCACACTGTTCACCTGCTGTTTTCTGCAAACCGATGGGAAATGGTGTAGGTTATCACTCCAGTTTTATTATTAATCCAGTAAAGTGCATGCACAGGAATGTTTCATTGATTTATCATTCATTAAGTAGATTGACCGGTCTATCTGTCACCCAATCAGTCTCTGTTTTCTTACTTCAGGCCTCTAATGAAAGAGAAGTTGGAACAAGGAATAAATCTAGTGGTGGACCGCTATGCGTTTTCAGGAGTGGCTTTTACTAGTGCCAAGCCTGTGAGTGTGGTTTCATTTTAGTGTCACTTTAACATATACTAGGAGAATAAAAATGGAGGGGGGAAAAAAAAAAAATTGTATAAAGGATGTTCATATACACTACCATTCAAAAGTTTGGGGTCAGTAAGTTTTTATATATATATATAATATATATATAATATATTTACAAAAGAATTCCATTTTAAATAACATTTATTTTGAACTTTCTATTTATCAAAGAATCCTAAAAATTTATCATTTTCCACAAACACTGATACTAAAAAATGTTAGATATTAGAATGATTTCTGAAGGATCATGTGATGCTGGTGTAATGGCTGTAAAAATTCAGCTTTATCACAGGAATAAATTACATTTTCAAATACTACTAATATAATAAAGTTATTTTAAAAGATATCACAATGCTTCACTGCATTTTTGATTAAATAAATGCAGCCTTAGTGAGCATAAGAGACTTCGGCAACACTTTACAATAAGGTTCATTAGTTAAACATTAGTTATGTATTAACTAACATGAACTAACCATGAGCAATACATTTGTTACTGTATTTACTAATCTTCGTTAGCGTTAGATAATGAAAATACAGTTGTTCGTTTGTTCATGTTAGTTCACAGTGCATTAACTAATGTTTACATGATTTTAATAATGTATTAGTAAATGTTGAAATGAACAAAGATTAATAAATGCTGTATAAGTGCAGTTCATTATTAGTTCATGTTAACTAATGAACCTTATTGTAAAGTGTTACTGAGACTTCTTTCAAAAACAATTCTTACAAACCACTACATTTTTAAAAAAAAGTTTAGGAAGTTTATATTCTTAAATACTTACTTAAAGAGATAGTTCACCCAAAAATGAAAATTTGGTCATCATTTACTCCCCCTCAAGTTGGGTTACAAACATTAGTCCAAATATCTCCCTTTGTGTTGGGTTAGAACAAAGAAATTTATACAGGTTTGGAACAACTTGTGGGTGAGTAAATGATGACCAAATTTTTCATTTTTGGGTGAACTATCCTTTTAAGTTATTTTACATTTGTTTATTTTTGAAACAGTTAACAGGATCTGAATCTGGTCAGATGTAGAGACATTAATTTAGCTGTTTTATATGTTCAGGGCTTCTCTCTGGAGTGGTGCATGAATCCAGATGTGGGACTTCCAAAACCAGACCTGGTGATGTTTCTGCAGCTCAATCCTAATATGGCAGCAAGCCGTGGAGAATATGGAATTGAACGGTATGAGACGAGTGCTTTCCAACGCACAGTTAATCAAAGGTTTGAAGAGCTCATGCAAGATTCCTCAGTCAACTGGAAGGTGATTTATCTAGTGTAATCCTAATTATTTTACATTTACAGTAGGTAACTATCTTTGAATTAGTTTAATTTATTTTTTGTCTTTTTGTCTAGGTGATTGATGCTGCAAGGACCATAGAAGAGGTGCACAAAGATATTAAGCTTTTGAGTGAAGAAATCATCCGTTTAGTGGAGAATCAGCCAGTTGGAAAGCTGTGGAGGTGAACGGATCTGACTGCTTTTATATAAACTTGTTTTTCAGTCACTGTTAAATAGTGGAAAAACTTAAGAAATTGTAATTTTATTAATTTTATTTTTATTTTTTAATGATTAAATAAATATTCATAAAATAAACTTGTGTACAGAGATTTTAAACATGAAGACAAAATCATTCTTGTATAATTACAAGCAATCCTATGCAGTCTGCAAATGCCCAACCTTCCTTGGTTGTCATTTACAATTTCATACAGGTCCAAAATTTCACTGACTTTCATTGGTTGAGAGTAATTGCTTAATCAAATTTGATTAGCAGGTCTCCTAACCGAAACCATAAAATGTGTTATGGCAAACCTGTGTTTAAGTTAAGGGGGTAAAAAGGCACCATATCACTTAAAAATTAATCTATAGCGTTAAGACTCAATATGGATACACATAAATGCGACAAAGTACATACATACTGATGGTCCTGAGTGCCTGTGACCATGAAACCTGACCTCGGCTCACTCAGGGTGACAGAGAGCAGTCAGTATAGCTGTTTAAGAAGAAAGCTGTGTGTTTGACGCAGGTGACTATTCCACAGTGGCCTTGGACGTCAATGGTATTCTTCTCTTTCCTCTGAGGAGGCTCTACCACAGAACTCTGAAAGTCTGGCAAATGCAACTGTTCTTCACAAAGACAGGATTTCAAATTCTTCATCCTCAGAATCAAAGAAGCGCTCGAGCCGGTCTGAATCTGAAAAGTCTGTTGAGGAACAATAACATGGTGTGTATTTATAAACGTAAATCTTAAGAGTTTTGAATCTGTGAACAAGCAGTATAAGAGATTACCTGGAGTAAGATTAAGTACATCAGTGCTAATTAGATGAGATGGCTGACTGTCTACTAATTCAAACATAGGAAGACCTCTACAGTTGGAAACCTTTTCAAGGGAAAAACAAAAGTGAAAAGTGAGCCAGAGGCACAAACATGAACAGTCTACGAAAAATAGTCATTTTTGGCTTAAGTACCTTACGAATCTGTGCACACCAGTCATCAAAATCATCCTCTGTTTGACAGAAAAAGCCCTGAAAGACAAAATTTGGCAAACATGATACTGTTATTCAAAGGAAATTACTTTTTACTGTTTTTGACACCTAACAACAACTGTATTTACCTATTTAATCCCAAAGTTTTCCAAGCTAAGTGAGCATGTGTGTTTTACTCTTTTGATATCAGGCAACTGTGAGGAAAATGGAATGATAATCCAAGAATAAATACATATTTCTCTTTAACAATACTTCTAAACATGCATATACAGCTGTATTAAAGCCATTACTCCATGTCCTTCAGAAATCATTCTAATATGCTGATTTGGTGACAAAGAAACTTTGCTTTTTGTGGACACTGATCATTTTTTTTTAATGTTATGTGGGATTAAATGGGTTAATCAGTTGAGTTGTACTAGGTGGACATAAAAAAAAATACTGAAATGAATAATGTGTTTCTTTGGTAACACTTTATTTTGATGGTCCCTTTTAACATTCTGTTGACTATAAGTACCTTTGGAACTACATTTCAACTAACTCTCATTGGAGTATTAGTAGACGGTCTGCTTAATATCTGCTAACACTTTATTTTGATGGTCCTCCAACAGACATTTTACTGACTATAACTTTGCAAGTACATGTCAACTTATTCTAACCCCAACCCTACCAGTCTACTAATACTCTACTAACACTCTAATGAGTGTTAGTAGACATGTAGGTGCAGCGTTACTTATAGTCAACAGAATGTGTTAAAGGGACCATCAAAATAAAGTGAAACCGTTTCTTCTGCATCAAGCCCTACTTACAGCAGCAATGGAGGGGTCAAGCTCACAGATGTGCATTCGGCAGGGAGGGTGCTGGCAGTGGTAGGAGTCATCTGGGAACTGACCGCATTCACTTGGGTCCACTGCTGGCTGAGTTGTATGGGGGTCTAGATAAATGAGCTCATCACCTGCAGGGCACCATCAATAAGAAAAGATAATGAAGCTTTTTGAAACACAATATGCTGCCATTCAGCATTTAACATTTACATAATCTGTTCCACACAGATAAACCTCCCAGAGTCCCAGTAAAAACAGTAGTGCTTCTAAACTCACATTAAGTAGCATCCCAACACACAATGGTTTGTTATATACAAACAAAAATCTCATTGTATTAAAATAATAAAGTATACAAAAAATAATTTACACCATTATAGGTGCAGTGTGTAAATAAAAGCGGCCTCTAGATGTCGTCTGAGACAGAAGAGAGTAGCCAGTAAAGCAATGAGGTTTCTTCTTGCCTTTAAGAAAGAACGATCTCTGCTTCTAATAAACCAGATGACTACTACTACTAGTGACGATGCAAGCTGCCTCTAAAAACACCAACGAAAAAGAAGAAGAACATAGTGACGAAACATGCTCTGTAGAGCAGTTTTTAGGGCTACTGTAGAAACATGCCGGCGCAAAATGGCAACTTAACATGTAAGGGGACCCACAGTGTATGTAGATAGAAATGGCTCATACTAAGGTAATAAAAACATAACGGTTCATTATGTAAGGCCTTTATACACCACTGAAAACATAATTATGTATATTATATTGCATTTCTGTCAATAGATCCTCCTAAAATGTACACACTGCACCTTTAAGGACATTGTGATTGACAAACCATATTTGAATTAATGTAGTATGGGTTGTGCATTCTTTCATCACACAAAGTTAATATTTAAGGTTTTTAAAATTGAGGACGACACACTACTTTGTACATGTTAGCATCTGGCTAATTTGACTAGCTACCAAGTACACCAGACAAATTTGCGGCAACATACCGTAGATACTGATCGGAAGACGATATTTGGTTCTGCCAATAACAAAAGGTATGGGAAACGTTTACTTATTTTGCTATCCAAACTATGTGCTAATAAATTATTAGTTGCACCTAATTTTTTGCATTTAGTATTGTTTTTCCCTGTCATCTGAGATTCTTATCAGAAGGTAAACCATTTGGTTCATGAGCCACTAATTGAGAACAGACTTTTTATAGGTTTAGCTTGAAAAACTCTGCTTACCTACAAAGCCAATGAAGTAGTGAGCGCTGTTTGGCTTTCCACCTATTACTCCTAAAGACTGAGGCATCATGAAGCATTGCTGTGGATAAGACATGAAAATAAAGCCCAACGCTTGTACAGCTAGTAGATAAAGTACAGCTATAGTAGATAAAGATATATTACTCACACTTAATGGGTAACAGTGTTCACATCAATTCATACAAAAGATAATGTTATAGATTTACCTTGAGTGGTTCAATATAAGCTTCGTTGATATCACTGAGGCCCAGTCTTAGAGGAATCAGCAAAACAAGGGGTTTCCACAGAGCTGTCTCCTCTTCTGCCAGAGCACAAGCCCCCTCCAGATCACCATTCATCTCCCGAGGCTCGTCAGAAACCGCACATGCACCCCTGTCGAAGTCCAGCCATGGCATACAGAGCCTCTCTACGGACAGCCAGTACAAACAACCATTATCAAATACCTTAGTCATTTATGGCCTAATTGGGACAATTGTGAAATCAGACATCCCCTCTCAAGAATTAGTCCTGACACTAAAAACATCTGATACACACATAACTGTATAAAGGTAAAGTACAACCTTGATAAAAAATATTCAGCCCTCAATATGATTTTTGCAATTTCACACTTTCAGACACTTTGACCAAGTTACAAAAGTCATTATGTATGTTTACATTTGCAGTTATAAAATCAAGCTTTGGTCTCTGTTCAAGCTTTCTATGATATATATGAACAACATTTCTATGGGAAAACCATCTTCAAGCTATTGCACAAAAAGGAACTTTTGGGGAAATTGACAAAAAAAAAAAAAAAAAAAAAAAAACAACAACTGTTTTCTGTAAAAACTTGAAAGACATGAAATAAAGCCTTGTGGTTTGATTAAACCAAAGTCAAACTTTTGGCTCAAACACAAAGTTGTTTGTGTGGCGTACAATCTAACACTGCGCATCAGCCAGGTAACACCATGCCCACAGTGAAATATGCTGATTGTAGTGTTATGTGAAATACCTGGAGATTTTGGATGAAAACCTACTCCCTTTTGCAATAAAGTATAAACTAAGGACATTTCAGTAGGGCAACAACCTAAAGCACACTGCCAGAATAACACTGAAGTCGCTTAAAATGAAGAAATTGATGCCCTTGAGTGGCTTACTCAGAGTCTTGACTTCAATCTCATTAAGCATCTCTGAAAAAATGAACTGCTGTACACTGCAACTCCTCAACTAACCAAGTACAGTTTGAATTGTTTTGCAAAGAGGAATGGGCTAATCTTGCTCCATAACATTGTGTAAAATTAAGAAGAACCCAAGGCTGATAGCTGTAATATCTCTGAAGCTGGTTCAACCAACTACTAAAGAAAGGGAACAAATACTTATTATCTACTGACTAATTAACCTTCAGTTATTAACTTTCAGTTTATTTTTTTATATAATTATATTTATTTTTGGGTTGCAGAAGCAAGTGATTTACAAATTATAAGAAATAAAAACATCTGTCATCTCTTCTCTATGTATTAAAATACAGCAAAGCACAATAGTCTATTTAAAGATTACTTAGCTTTAATAGACGTTTCCAGTTATATTTAATGACTAAAAATCACAAAAAGCAAAACAAAATTTATAAACCAACTGTGAACTGTGTATTAAAACTGGTCTGTTGTGTACTGACCCTAATTAACAATCACAAACAAAAAAATCCACTAATCAGGCATCACAGCTACCAGAAGAGGCACGTCGGATTGTGACATATTATATAATGTAAATATTGACTCAAAAGATGAAAATTCAGTCATCTCTTCAATTCTCTCATTTACTAATATAAGAAGATATTTTGAAGAATGTTGACATCTATTTTATGGACTAAAAAACATGTATCGAAATATATTCTTTTATGTTAGCAGTCATACAGGTTTGGAATGACATGAGGTGAGTAAATAATGACAGAATTTTCATTTTGGGTGAACTATCCCTTTAAATATACTGGCTAATTATATCATGCTTTCAGCTACTAATAAGAGTAAAGTATAGTCAGCTCAAATACATTCCCATAGAATCCCCCAGATTCCCCTCTAAATTAGTGCAAATAAAGCAATGTGGGCTCTATGAAAGAGAACTCACTGATTTCCTCTATGACCACAGTATTGTCCATAGCTACATGAACTGCCAGTCGGCTCCAGGAGTCAAAAACTGCCAGTTTCCTAGATGGACACGAAAGTTTAGATGGTTTTATTCCAATATAGTAAAGCACAATAGTTTATTTAAAGATTAATTAGCTTCAATAGTCTTTTCCAGTTATATTTCATATAACTAAAACACACAAAAAGCAAAACAAAAGTCTAAATATTTTAATAATAATTGAAAAAAAATTTTAATATGACTTGGCCAACTTACTTGAGTACCTGTGCCACTGTATTTGGACCATACCATTGGCCTATAGACTTGCCCTCACCTACACCCATCTGAGCTGAAAAAAAGAACAAGCCATGTCATCTACAGTAATTTACCTGTCAAGAGAGTAACTTAACATTCTTCCTATAATATTCAAGCAGCAAGTAGATAAGGAGTAGTACCTATTTGATGGATGGAATAATAGCTGTCCTTCTTGTCAATGAAGGCATTGAGGATACTGATATATTCTGCTCTCTGCCGCTGACCTGGGCACCATCTCCAGTCTAATAAAACATATAAACACACATCTCAGATATCAGCAAACCTCACCTCATAATCACCAACCCCATAACACACAAGTTTTCAAATGTGGTAGTCTTACCTCTACCCAAGTGCCTGAAGATCAAGGCCTCCCCAAGAATCATCTGCCCACATCGAAGCATGCAGCCCCAACCAGTGTCTGAAGTGGGCCCAGTGCCACCTGTAACATTATGTCCATTAACAAACCAAACTAAACAGATTTATCTATCCGGATGAATAATTAAATGCAGCCCTTGGACGATAAAAATAGGATTGATGACTCTGACTCTCACCAATTGGCTGAAAGTTCTTTCTGTACGTGAACCACAAACGTGACGTGACGTCTGCCAGAATCTCATCCTTCTCTGGGACACAAAGAACATAGTGTTACAAACAAGAACCAACCACATCAGCACAAAACCTTCAATGTCTACCACTGTATTACCCGTTAGAGCACTGAACTGCTTTCCCAAAATCCAGACAGGCTCGGAGGTCTCTGGGAAATCTTCGATCTCTCCAAAGCGCAATGAGTCGTATGTGAGAGTAGCTGTTGGGAGAAAAACCATTGAAGCTCAACTACTTACACAGACCAACAGAAATATTAAAAAATAATTTGTAAAAACAAAGACATTGTTTGGCACCTTTTTAGTCTCTTTAGTAGGCCTAAACATCTGATGCAAAAATTATTAATAATTATCACAATTATCTCATTGTTTCAACAATGATGTATTTTGAAGGAGTTTCACATCTGTTCAATGGAATAAAAGATATAGTTTCATGAACAAACATGCAACAAATAAAGCATTTATTAATCTAAGATAACATTTCTGTTACAGTTAACTATTTTTTTACATATACATTTTAACTGTTTCAAGATTTGTAAGTCAACCATTTTTTATATAAATATGAATTTACAACGAATACTATATTATAAATTAACATTAACTTAAATTGATAATTATTTATAATTTATTGTTGATACCTAATCCATTAGCCAATGTTAACAAACTGAACGTTATTGTAAAGTGGTACCTCAATTTTCCCCCGCCAATTTCACTGCCTTTGTACCGCTGCGTATGTGTAACTTTACTTTGTCTTATAAGTTTAATTCTGTGTAAAACGGCTGTTAATTGTAAAGGATATCATGCATCAATGGGTTAAAGACATGGCACAGTGCATAAAAGTCCCTGTGATAAATGTTACTGGCAAACATATTATTAGAGTAGGCAGAAATTTGATAAACGACATGGACAACCTCCCAAAAGCATTTACAGCTCAACAGTATCAGTCGTGGGCTGGAACGCTCCTATGATGCTCAAAAAATGCTGTCAATATTGGCAGCTGACTAGACTCGAAAACACAACCAAAACAGCCAAACAGTTTTCACGGGTGGTCGTGACATTTTGGTGCAGTGACATCTAGAAGACAAAACAGTGTCCGTCCCTTATCTGACAGCAGACTGCTCTGTTTTACTGTCCAGTTGGCAGCAGTTGGGACATCTATGTACCATATTTAACGACAAAATCCCAAACTGTAGAGGCGGCATCTCCAATAACTGGCGCGTACTTGGTTGTCGAAAGAAGAATTTGGCTTTTTAACAATTTCATGACACCTGAACAGATGACCGAAATATAAAGGAATTGTTTTCTTGCGGTTTTCTTACCTGCATCCATCCCGACAGTGATTCAGCCTATCTTGTTTGTTGAGTGTTCCTTACACTGCACTAACCAATACGAAATCACTTCCGCTTTGGACAGAAAGCGTAATTTCTGCGGTAACCAATCAAATCCCTTCTATGGGTTTGGTGGTGTTTTTAACCAGTAGAATTTCTTTTAAGGCGGGTTATGTTGTCTTCCCTAGGAATCAGATATAAACAAGCTAGAGCAATTGGGCAATCCGACATGAAAAAAAAGAGCTTGTGGAATGTAACTCTACATAAAATGTGCATTCCCTTAAAAAGTAAGTGATAGGAGATGACTTATCACGCGTTTTCAATTTTTTTTTTTTAGATCAAAATTATTATTATTAAATATTATTATTAGCTAAATCGCCTTATTGTTGTGATCATCCTCAACACAACACCATATATGTGCTTTGTTCTGTGTGATAACTTTAAATCATTGAGCGCCTGTAGTTCCATTTACAGCCACTAGGTGCCAGTGAGTTGTCGCAATTGGAAATTATAACGCAGAAAGTTGATCTCATTACAGATCATATTACAAATAATTGGCTTTAACATTTCTTAATCAACATAGACTATCATAGTCTTCTCCCAATAGCTATGATAGTAGTTGTAAAACACAATCACTTGCATTAATATGCTTTGTGCTTATGCTGTAAATCAGTAAGACCCTCTATATAAATTCATGTCTGTGTTCTCAAAGTCTGTGTAAAGGAAACCACATGTTGAGAGTGATCACCATAGTAACAATATCTCTAAACTATTTTATCTGATCTAAACTGCTTCCTCCCACTCGCTTTCCACCAATTACACTAATGTGTTGTTACAGTAATGTTGTGTACTATTATCAGTATAAAGGCTTTATTATGGTTTTTCCTTTCAACCCCAAGAAAATCACAGCTAAAACATTTTTGAAAATAAAAAGTATATTTTTGTTTTGCATACATTCAGTGTAGCATACACAAAACAATGTGTAGTTTTCCACAGAATTATTTGTTACAAACTTAACTATACAAGAGAACAAAACGATGAAACAATTTTAAGACACCAAGTTTTAAGTTATTAATATAGTGATGGCTCCATGATATCTTACAAATTGTTCAAGGCGACACCAACAAGTGTAAGGTGAAAATATTACACAGAAAATAAATTATAAAAAAAGATAGACATCACTATGACATACTAGTTGACAGGTATAGACTTGAAACATGGAATGAACTGAAATGTTATATCTATATTTTTAGTCAACCCAAATCTACTTTGTTTTCATTCTCCTACAACCATTTATATACAGTACTTTGGAAGTTTTTCCTTGGGAAATATTGATATTGATCTCAATTAAATGCATTCTAACTCCTGGCCATTTTTTTTTTACCTTGCATTGTGGGTCTCAGTTGAATTTTTGAATCTTGATTGTTAATATTATGCATTTAGAGAGCATCAAAACCACTCAAGACAGTGAAAAAGGTAATAACAATCAGAGAAAACCCTGATAAGACAACGTTGTGCTAGACAGCATTAATCCAAGTACATGAACATTCTACTGTATTTCACTCACAAATACAAAGGTCACAAAAGCTTCCCCTCCCGCTGGGCTTGGTATTCTGCATATCAACATTAGGTTCAATTAATAAAAACAATGGTAACAGCAAGGAATGCCTAGAGTGCAAGAGGCCAGGTTAAACACATAACAAAACCTTAAAAATAACGTTCATCTTGGAGCGCAATATCTTTTAAAACAAAATTGGGTAACACTTTACAATAAGGTTAGCATGAACTAACAATGAACAATACTTCTACAGCATTTAATAATCTTAATTCCAACATACACTAATACATTTTTAAAATCAAAATTTGTGTTAACATTTGTTAATGCACTGTGAATTAACATGAACAAACAATTGGACTTTTATTAACTAACATTAACAAAGGTTAATAAATGCTGTAAAAACATATTGCTCATAGTTCATTTGAACTAATTATTTAACTAATGTCAACAAACGAGACCTTATTGTAAAGCGTAACCAAAGTGCAAACTCTGTGCAAGTGTAAACACATCAGGACCAGTGAAAGGCTTAAGCAGTGACTAGAAACCCCTTCTGAAGAGTTCAGCTGTCTGTCACTTTGAAATACTGCTCTTCATTTTTCCCTCAGCAGGTAGAAGACCACGGCCTTGAGATAGTGACCACAGGCACAGGCAGCTGCCACCAACCAATGAGAATGAAAACTGGGGTCTGTATTGACTACACACTTGGTGATGTCCGCCTGTAAGAGAGCAAAGAAATAATATAATATAATATAACACACACACACACACACCCCACACTTAAATATGGAGTATGTTATTATTTAATTCTCTGAGTTCATCTGGCAGTAATAAAAGGAAACTGAACTGCAGTTTGCACTCAAGTATGTGCTTTTTAGGCCAAAACCAACACTCAGTGGTCTAAACACATTATATTTCAGCATGCAGATTTACTGGGTTGGCCAAATGTTATGAAAGTTCCAAATTAGCTTAATACACATTCAGAGTATTAAAGTTCAGTTTGTTTTGATTTGAATGATTAGTTTGTTTTGATTATTTTTGTTTTTGCATTTCAGAAGCAAATTTCCCCACATAAAAGAAAGATAATACTATATTATGCTCACCAGGGCTGCACAGTAAGAAGGAAAAGCAGTCCTATTGTTAAATAGTATTATTTGATGAATTGAAAGTTTGAAATACAATTTTTATACATTATAACCTTCAAACTTTTTTTTTAACTTTTAGTATTTTGAATGTCTTTAGGGTCACTTCAATTTAATGCATTCTTAATTTCTTCAAAAAGACAAACAAAACAAAAACATCTTACTGACATCAAACTTTTGAACTTTTTTTTTTTTTTTTTTTTTTAGAGATAATGAAGGCACAGAGATGGGACACCCTTTAATTAGGAATTTTAATTAGGGATGCGCCGATACCAAGCTCATGTACTTGTACTTGTACTCGTACTCGTAAAAATACCCCCGATACCACAGACCGATACCTCACGTGACGTAACTGACAGAATTTTCCGTGCACAGAGACACCGGCGGCAGCAGCAGAAACAATGTCCTCAAGGGAGTAGAAATACTTCAAATTAATGATGACAACACACACATTGCGAACTGCATGCTTTCAATCATAATTCGTTATCGATTAGTGAAGGCGGGATAGGCGGAATCGCGCTGAATGACATAGACCAGAAGCGCTCTCTCTCTCTCTCTCTCTCTCTCTTTCTTGCGCGCGATCCCAGTTCTCTCAGACAGCGCGCGATCATTTCTCCTCGCGCCTGAATGGTCAAATGCACACATAGTTGTCAAAATATCCATCGTGTGGAGTATCTCACGTAAATACAGTCGGTTATGGCTTAAGTGGACGTAAACATTTGGGTGAAAACAGGATATGTGTATCCATGGATTCGATCTTAAAGGGACCGTAGACTATATTTATCATTAATGTTAATAAAACAAAATTTGTTAAATAAATGTATACATGGTAAATAAACCTACTGTATCTGAAAAAGAAGTTTATTTAATTTGTATCTCTATAGTATTTGTTGTTTGTAATTTGTTTGTAAATTTCTTTTTATATAACAACAATTAATATATATTGGTAATTATGCCCTTTGAAGGTTATTGCACACTGTGATATTTTTGTTCTTTAAGTTTGTGACAAGCACATAAAAATTATTACTTTTTTCATTATAGTAATAATAAGAAGCTGTCCTACATTCATTAATCTCACTGTGTTGTGCTTGGAAAACTGCAACATCAAAAAAAAAAAAAGAAAAAAAAAAAAAAAAAGAGAAATTAATAAATGTATAGGCATCGGTATCGGCGAGTACTAGAAAAAAAAAAAAAAGAATCGGTACTCGTACTCAGTCCTTAAAAAATGGTATCGGTGCATCCCTAATTTTAATTATAAAAGATCTTACTCTGTTTTTTTTTCTCTGTCTCTGTGTCTGTGTCTGTGTCTGTGTGTGTGTGTGTGTGTGTGTGTGTGTGTGTGTGTGTGTGTGTGAATAGGCCCTTCATTTAGCTCACAGGGCAATCCTGCAGAGCAAACACTCAGCATGGCACGTAGACACGAGTACCCACATACTCACATCAACAACAATGGAAAATACAGTCTAGCCAGCCTCTGCTTTACACTGACTTTCATTTAGTGCCCCTGATGATAAAGTCCTTGTTTTCAGGTTCAGTTCAGTATGTAGGTGTGTCCATGTCTTACAAACACAGCAGTTGCCAAATCAGGACACTCCCAAGAAGAACACATTGAAAAATGTTGAGAATGGTTTCGCCTGAAGCAACCATTACACTCACCCAATTAAACCAGCCTTTTTTCATGTTGTAAATCCACCACACAGACCATAAATAATCTATCTATCTATCTATCTACATTAAGAGCAGTCACAAGTGAAGCGAATATCATTGATCATCTCCTAACAAGGCTACATATTAAGGCCTGAGTAGATTAGATGGTAAGCAAACAAATCAGTTCTCGTTATCAACGTGTTGGGTTCAGGAGAAATGAGCGAATTTGACCAAGGGCCAAATTGTTATGGCAAGGAAACTAGGTCAGAGTCTCACTGAAACGGCAAGGCTCGTGGGCTGCTCCCGGTCAGAAGTGGTGAGAATTTACCAACAGTGGTCCAAGGAGGGACAAACCACAAACCGGCGACAGGGTGTTGGGCACCCAAAGTTCATTGATGCACAAGAGCAACGAAGGAAATCCGTCTGGTTCAAGCCAACAGAAGGTCTACTGTGGCACAAGTCACACAAAATGTTAATGATGGTTATGAGAGGAATGTGTCACAACACACAGTGCACCCCATACGCAGCAGAGTGCCTTTGATGACAACTGTCCACCGTCGAAAGTGCCTACAATGGGCATGGGAGCATCGGAACTGGACCTTGGAGCAGTGGAAGAAGGTCACCTGGTCCAATGAGTGCCATTTCTTTTACATAATGTGGACATTTACCTGGGGAAATGATGGCACCAGGATACACTGTGGGACGACAAGCTGATGGAGAGAGTGTGATGCTCTGGGCATCACATAATATATATTATAGGTTAATATCTAAAAATTGTTATCTAAAAGTCAAAAGCAGGTGTAAAACACTTAGAGGGAAATTGTTAGGCCTGTAAGAGCTGCATATGGGCCTAAGTGCAGGCAGCTTGTTATGACTCTGGCACAGTTCCATGTCGAATCTGCCTGAACAGAGACGGGCTAATGAGCACAGACACCACAGACATGCCCTGCCAAAACAGCCGCACATACCAGCACAGCTCCTCATTCAATAGGTTTGCTGAACTGTGCTGGTCTTCTGAGAGATTGATCAGATTTCCACTCAAAAGCTGCATGAACGCTGCACATTCTCTCTACACACACTGGACAAAGATGGAAAGGCAGCAGTCTGTGTTCTTTCTGGGCCTTAGCTTAGTTATATAAACAGATAGCACAATGTTACTTTCAGTAACACTGAACGAGGGCCCAAAAATGACAATTCTGTCATCATTTACTAACCCTCATGTTGACTTTTTGTCTTCTGCTGAACACAAAAGAAGATATTTTGAAGAATGATGGTAACTAAACAGTTTTGGCGACCACTGACTTCCATTGTATGGACATCATTTTATGTTTTTTATGTTTGAGCTTATATATCTCCATATTAATAACAGTCTGAGTAATTCTGAGCATTGAACTGTAAACTCTCAAGTGTTTGCTTTCTAAATATTTGTTGGTTATATGTCTTTTCAATATGACTTATGAGCAGCAACCTTTTTATTTTGGGTATGTCATTTATGCCCCACTTGCCAAAAAGGGGGTTGTGCAGTAAGGGGTTAAAAAAGGGAATTAAGTGTACAGTTATACTCTTACAATGGAAATTCATCTTAATTATCCATTTGACTATTAATAGGTATATGATATATAAAATAATTAGGTATACATATACACACACACACATATATACATATATATGTGACCCTGGACCACAAAACCAGTCTTAAGTCGCATGGGTATATTTGTAGCAATAGCCAACAATACACTGTATGGGACAAAATTATCGATTTTTCTTTTACACCAAAAATCATTAGGATATTAAGTAAAGACCATGTTCCATGAAGATATTTTGTAAATTTCCCACCGTAAATATATCAAAAATTTATTTTTGTGAGTGGAAATGCATTGCTAAGGATTTCATTTGGACAACTTTGAAGGTGATTTTCTCAATATTTAGATTTTTTTGCACCCTCAGATCCAGATTTTCAAATAGTTGTATCTTGGCCAAATATTGTCCCATAACAATGGAAAGCTCATTTATTCAGCTTTTCAGATGATGTATAAATCTCAATTTCAAAAAATTGACCCTTATGACTGGTTTTGTGGTCCAGGGTCACATATATATATATATTTATTAATTTATATAAATATATTGCATGATACGAGAAAACAGCAACATTTTCAGTTATCCAAATGAGCAGTCTGATCAACATGAGCCACATATGATGGACGACAGCGAATATTAGGAAATTGACTGCTGAATGCCACCAATGACCAATCAAAATCAAGCATTATCTATGTTTGGGTCGGGAGGCATGATTAAATGCATAAATATTTTTATGTACATTTTTCTAATTAATTGTACAAAATTAATGGATTTCTTACCCAGCCTCCTCTCCTCTTTAACCACGACACAAGACTCTTGCGAACGAACTCGCCCATGCAGTCGACAATGGTGTGCACCATTGCTGGATGCCCGTGCCGAACACAGTCCACAGCTAGAGCTCCGGCCACTGCATACAGAGACACGATCTTCCCCCATGTTACACCTGTACATAGAGAAACAGAGATTTACATAAATATAATCAAACTGAAAGTCTGTCCTTGTTCACATACTTTCATTCATAGCACATCTATATAGGTATAGACCTACGAATATAGGTAATATAGGTGGCCAAGCCTATAGCTGCATATTAAGCGAAGTCAAATCACTGATTGCCAATGACAGCGTATATTTGTGTGAGCTGAATGAAATGTGTATGAAATTCAGGTGTCTAACTACTATATACTTACATAAAAAAAAAATAATAATTGTTAGGTACAATGTAGGCTACTTATTGTGTTCATGTTGTATTGCAAAACACTTCTGCTGCTATTGAGGTGGGATACGGGTAAGGTTAGGGACAGGTTTGGTGGCATGGTTAGGTTTAAGGGTGGGTTAAGGTGTAAGGAAAGGGTCAACAGTGTAATTATAGATGTAATTAGAGAAATTAAATTTTTTTTAAATATAAATATAATGTAAAAACATGCAAGTACTCAATAAGTGCTTTGTATCAAATTATTAATTTAAAAAAAAAAGTTATTTAAATGATTAATAAAGACACTTAATATAAAGTGGGACTGAAAATCATGACCAGGTGAGTCATCAAAACACCTGATAATTCCTTACCCCCATTTTCAACAGAACATTATCATACTGTAAAAGGGGGTGGAGTATTGTTATATAACTGTATCAGCAGCCAGGCAAGCTGTTAGCTGGTGTGTCAGCCAGAAAAACACAAGGAATTTTTTTTTTTTTTTTAAGCAGAGCAAATTCATCTGTTTCACTTGTGACTGTAACTTATAAATATGATATCAACATTCCTCAAATGTAATAAGGTGTGGCTGTAATGTGCTAGCCTCATTTAAGCTTAATAAAGTATATATTTTTAAAGGAATAGTTCACTTTCAAATAAAAGTTTCCTGATAATTTACTCACCCCCATGTCATCCAAGATGTCCATGTCCTTCTTTCTTCAGTCGAAAAGAAATTAAGGTTTTTAATGAAAACATTCCAGGATTATTCTCCTTATAGTGGACTTACGGAAAAAATGGAACTGGCGCCGCGTTCGTTCCGTAAGTTGAATAAGGAAGGCGTAGGACATTCAGCGTAAGCTTTTTGAAGAATACGGAATCGCGTTCTGGTGGAAGCATTTGTGATGCGCTCATTTGTGCCTATAAAGCATATACATTTTGATTTTTTTTTAGAAAATGACCGATCGTTTCGCTAGATAAGACCCTTATTCCTCGTCTGGAATCGTTTAAAGCCCTTTGAAGCTGCACTGAAACTGTAATTTTGACCTTCAACTGTTTGGAGACCATTGAAGTCCACTATAAGGAGAAAAATCCTGGAATGTTTTCATCAAAAACCTTAATTTCTTTTCAACTGAAGAAAGAAGGACATGACATCTTGGATGACATGGGGGTGAGTAAATTATCAGGAAATTTTTATTTGAAAGTGGACTAATCCTTTAAATCGATGTTATTTATAATGTAATTTGATAAAGTCTGTCTGTACTATTATGTTTAATCAAACAAGTAGGCATTCTGATAAACTAATATGATAAACAGACTCCTGGATACACTACTCCAACCTTCAAACGTTTTAGCCTGGAATTAAACAAAATGTAATAAAGCTGCAAAACCCCGTCTGGGAACATCAAATGTCCAGACATAAACATATCAACCCAGGAACCTAATCGGAGTCTACCAAAGACAGGAAACACAAAGGCAAAAGGAAACCATATTGAGGAATAAAAGAGATAAAAGCTGGTTTGAAGTTCAAGATAAACAGAAAACACCACAATTTCCTCCCTCTGACTCTTGTAAGAATGTTTACATGTCGAATTCATATGGCATATTTTACAGTTTACAGCAAACTGTTTCAAATCAAATGAAGACATGAAATAATTAAATGTATATGCACTGACATTCGAAATACTGGTAATTTCCTTTCCTTTTGCACAATAATACAGCCATCTGTCTGTGTAGAATTTTGCTATTACTGCAAAAAAAAAAAATAGAATGGAATAAAACAAAAGCAAAAGTAAATTTATAAAATATTGAAAAGAAATTATATATTATTAAGCATAGTGTGAAAATGTTACATTCATATCTTAATTTACAGGGTTAAAAGAATATATAAAGTGAACACCAACTGAGCTGCATTGCTTGAAGACAGGTATGTGTATAAACAGGAGGTGCAAGGGTGTCACCGGGTGTAGTGCTTTGTGTTCAGTGAGGAATCTTTGATGTATTTGGACTGTCGAGCAATTATGCTTTAATAATTAGAACACAAAGAATGCTTCGCCGAACAAATGCGGTGAACATGTTACAGCATGTAAGAGCTTAAGAGCTGCCCATGTTGGAAAAAAAGACCATGATTTACTACATTCTACATGTAGTAATGCTTTGTAGCAGGGCGCATTATCCTGCTGAAAGAGTCCACAGCCACCAGGGAATACAGTTTCCATGAAAGGGTGTACATGGTCTGCAACAATGCTTAGGTAGGTGGTACGTGTCAAAGTAACATCCACATGAATGGCAGGACCCAAGGTTTCCCAGCAGAACATTGCCCAAAGCATCACACTGCCTCCGCCAGCTTGCCTTTTTCCCATAGTGCATCCTGGTGCCATGTGTTCTCCAGGTGAGCGACGCACACGCACCCGGCCATCCACGTGATATAAAAGAAATTGTGATTCATCAGACCAGGCCACCTTCTTCCATTGCTCCATGGTCCAGTTCTGATGCTCACATGCCCACTGTTGGCCCTTTCGGCGGTGGACAGGGGTCAACATGGGCACACTGATTGGTCTGCGGCTATGCAGCCCCATACGCAACAAACTGCGATGCACTGTGTATTCTGACACATCTTAAAAGCTGCCCATGTTGAAAAAAAAGACCATGATTTACTACATTCTAAATCTGGGAGGTCAAATAAGGGTTGTAGTCATATGAACTAAACAGACTCCCAAGGGTTTGCACTAAATATGAGCGAAGTACAGCAAAGGGAATGAGAACTTCCATGGTGCCCAGACACTGTTTACTTTAAAGGAAAATCCATATTTTATGGTGCTCTCATGGTCGAGTGCAGCACCGCTTGTCTGTGTATATAAATGTCAGAATGGATCCATTTTTACCCTCTCTAAAAGGAGTGTAAAAGTCACTTAAAGGGATAGTTCACCCAAAAAAAAAAAAAAATGAAAATTCTGTCATTTACTCACCCTCACGTTGTTCCAAACCTGTACGATTTTCTTCTGTGGAACATAAAAAAAAAATTTTGTTTGTTTGTTTTTTGGGTGAACTATCCATTTAAGGGTCTGTAAATATATAGACTGTGCATTCCACCTTTATTCTTTGATTTAAGAAAAACAAAATATAATAGGCATATCATATAAACCAGGTTTCGTTGGTTTACAGATTAAATTATACTCTGTTTTTAGTGTGAGTGTTTGCTAATGCTTAACTGCCAGGATGGACAATATCTCTGGAACCAGATCCATTGATTAGTTTATCTAAAGACACAGTTTTAGGCTATACTAAACATACTAATCTAAACATACTAAACTATACTAATATAGCCTGCAAGGAGGACAATGACCAACCTGTAGAGAAGATTTCTGCAGCAACAGCCAAAAAGGCATCAGAGACTATACTCTCAGAGGCAATTGTGATGTTGAGCTGCCGTGCTACGTTGCGGTATACGTTGGGTCGCAGGTACTCCAGCTCGTCACCTAGGAGACAGAGATAAATGTGTTTTCTTTCTTCTCGTCACAGGAAGACACTTTCTCAAGTCTTACAGAAAAAAAAAAAAAAAAAAAAAATCACTAAATCAGAGAAGCTTGACACAATGACAATGCAAAAGAACTGCAATCTAACCCTAAAACCTGTAAATAACTCGTTTGATTTGCAAGAACTCAAAATAAAAAAAGTTAATTAACTAAATATTTTATGTTAATTGCTATCAAAATGTATGAGTTAGCTAACCCAGTACTTCAAGTTAGGAGCAACATGCATGAGTACTACAAACTCAAAACCTGATAGTTCTGCTTACTTAAAATTGGGAACTCAAAAAAAAAAAAAAAATCAGTGTACCTCAAATTTTTTGAGTTAGTCCAACTTATTCGGGTTTACAGTGTAATCATCATTCTTTCATATTAGAAGCCTAATGGAGGGATGTAACCTTGTTATACTGCATGTCCTGATGATAAAATTGTCTGTTAATTGGGTTAGTTCACCCAAAAATGAAAATAATGTCATTTATTACTCACCCTCATGTCGTTCTACACCCGTAAGACCTTCATTCATCTTCGGAACATAAATTAGGATATTTTTGATGAAATCCGATGGCTTACTGAGGCCTCTTTTGCCAGCAAGTTCATTTACACTTTCAGATGCCCAGAAAGCTACTAAAGACATATTTAAAGCAGTTCGCGTGAATACAGTGGTTCTACCTTAATATTATAAAGCGACGAGAATACTTTTTGTGTGCCAAAAAAACTAAATAACGACTTTTCAACAATATCTAGTGATGGCCGGTTTCAAAACACTGCTTCGAATCTTTTGTTTCAAATCTGCGGTTCGGATCGCATGTCAAACTGCCAAACTGCTGAAATCACGTGACTTTGGCGCTCTGAACCATTGATTCGAAACAAAAGATTCGAAGCAGCGTTTTGAAATCGGCCATCACTAGATATTGTTGAAAAGTCGTCATTTTGTTTTTTTGGGGGGCACAAAAAGTATTCTTGTCGCTTTATAATATTAAGGTAGAACCACTGTACTCACATGAACTGTTTTAAATATGTCTTTAGTAGTTCTTCTGCATCTTGAGAGGTTCAGTGACTTTGCTGGCAATAGAGGCCTCACTGAGCCATCAGATTTTATCAAAAATATTTTAATTTGTGTTCCAAAGATGAACAAAGGTCTTACGGGTGTAGAACGACATGAGGGCGAGTAATTAATGGCATTATTTTCATTTTTGGGTGAACTAACCCTTTAAATAAGTCTTGAGCTATATGCTCAGCTGCACTTTTAAAAATAAAGATTCTTGGCATTGATGGTTCCTTGAAGAACATTTAACATCCATGGAAGCTTTCCATTCCACAAAAGGTTCTTTATAGTTGGAAAAGGTTCTTTAGATTTTTTTTTTTTAAATGTTCTCCACACTAAGCAAAAAGGATTCTTCTATGGAATCGCTGTGATAACCCCCTTTTTCAACTTTCATTTTTAAGAATGTATGTCTCACTCACATGAATCATCCGTCTGTAAGGGATTGGGGTGGGTGAGGTGTGTATGCAAGGAGTACAGGGCTTGTTGTCACAATGAGAAGGACTTTTTTTCAGGACAATACAGGGTTAACTTGGTTAAGTGTGGGTGGGGAACCCTCAATCTGCCTTGTGATAATGATCTGCATGTTTGCATGCTTTGTCCATAAAAAGCAGCTCTCCCAGTTACACAGTTGTCTCAAATTAAAATTCTTGTGCTTTTTCCTTTTAGGAGAAAACGGCTTCTTAGAAAACAATGACAGTTAAAAGTCTCAGATAACTGTCTTGTGGTATGTGTTTAAAGATAAAAGTCTTGTGGTATGTGTTTAAAGTAATTACAGGTTTGTCTGATCAACATAATGATGTGAGATTTAATGTTATCGATAGGAATTACATTCGATTTTGTGAAAGAGCTCAGAATGTCCAGCAACATGAAGGATGAAACATACATTCAACATGGTACAAAAGGCAAAGTACTTTTCAATGGGTGACACACCGACAAACCTTAAGAGTGTTGTAAAATATTATGCAATCTTATGGTTTGGCTTTGAGGAAGCTGAGAAACACATGTTTATTTTCATTTCTGAAAGTTCATAGAACATTTATGGATGGTGCATTTCCCATTTATTTTCTTATAAACCAGACAAGCACAGTTTAAGAAAGAATGAAAACTGACAGGATGTCTTAAAATAAATCCAAAACATCAGTATATCAACCTACAACTCAGAGCATATAGCCTACAGTAGGCTAGTTAAGTGTGCCTGTGTACACTGTATATGTTATAAATATAACACACACTTCAGTATAGTATATGGTGTATTATACAGCATCCAAAATAATATAGGCTATACATGCACTGCACTACAGTAGGCTACGTGTAACACCATAGCAATTTCCATAAACATTAATGTACAACATGAGTGAAACGTCAGATGTCCTACCCAACCACAGCAGGACTGAAGACACCTCAGCCAGCATTCCTCCGGACCCGTGCTCTGGTTTAGACCATCCGATACCCGCCCGGTGGAGTCTGGAGTGAATGTAATCCCTGCACAACACTTTAGACTGAGACACCAACTCCTTATCCGTGGGAGAGCGATCAAACACCTCCATGACTTCAGCCGCAAACACTGAGGAGCGGCGCAACATCTCCATGCCCTTCATGAGTGGAGATCAATTACAATCAGCTGACAACCTCCACCTTTATCGCCGTGTATGGAAGTGTTTCTTCTCCACCCTTCTCTCTTTCCAAAGTCTGATGGCGCCTAACACGATCTGGATAAAGATGAAAACTCGCGTGTTTTTCTATATTAATAAAAAAGACTCGTTCTCACCTTCTCTTGGAATGGACATGAACCTGATAAAGCGGTCAAAAGAGCAGAGAATCGGAGATTGATTACCCTTGCTGTTTCTCGTACGTCAACAAATCCTCAAAGAGTCTCAAATTTCACCATTTTTAATAAAAGCTCGTGTACCAATGCTCTCTCTACAGACTGGTAAGCAGCAGTCCGCGAGGGGAAGATTAAACTGCTGTCAGCGGCAGTGAGGCAGTGCTTGTCTTTGGTCTGTTTGGATGGGCTGCACGCATGAAGTCTCCTTCTATGGAAAAGCTCTCCGTTAAGGCGGAGATAACCAGCAGTGTTATGGTTTTGATAGTCCGCCCCTCTAGTAGAGCTAGTGTTTAGAGAACGAAAGAATTGAAGAATCATGGAACAAAGATAATAAATAAATGTTCTATTCACAAAGTATTCAGAATCTTTCATTTTTTCACATTTTATTTTGATGTAGCCTTATGCTAAAATGCTTTAAATTAGCTATTTTTTTGCATCAGTCTACACTATATCTATCTATCTATCTGGAAAGTTGAAGCAAAACTTGTTCATGGACTTTCTAGCAAAATGTTTCGTTCAAATGTATAGAGGTAACAATTTCTTCATATTTTTTTCTTCATGTTTAATCACATTTTGTCTTTATTAATTAATTTTAAATTGTCCATTGTAACAAATGTAAACTGCTCTAGGTAGTTTCTGAATATACATAAAAATCCATGTGAGCTAAGACCAGCAAAACAGCTTAAATTGTTTTGTGTCTATCTGTCTGTAACCTTTATTTATATATGGGGACCCACCAGTTGGCCTACAGAATCTCATCAACATCATTAACAATTTCTTCCATTCTAAACTGTTTATGTTGTTGTCCCATAGGTTGATGTCAGTGTCATTTTAAGTATGGAAATGTGGCTAACCAAACTATAGTCCAATTTAATACAAAATAATCAACTACAACAAACAATGCTTATGCTTATTTATCTGTCGCATGTGCTTTTTTGTCAGCCACAAACTGACTGTACTCCTTTTTAATCTAAAAAGATCAATTTTGTGCATATAATGTTTGTAAAAGTTATTTTAATGTTAGTTCTTGAACAAAACAGGGTCAAGTTACTCAAGATCCCACCCACCTTCGTTGGATAGAGTTGTTTTACAAGTCTTGACTGTTTTTGCCCTGAGCTTGTCAGTTCCGATTCATTAGAGCCACCCACCCAGCTGAATCAACGGCTTTCCCAAAGAAACATGTACACACATTAAACCCCAAGATCTGTTTTGACATGTCTAGTAATACCTTGTAAGCAGCAATATGCAAAACTATCAAGTTTCTTTCAAATGTTCAATAACTAATTTAATAATGGAGAACAATGAAAGGCTTACTGAAGCACTATACAGTGAACTTCCTCAAAAACAGGGACAGAAAAGAACAAAAAGTAAAACAAGATCAACCAGGCAGTTCTGTTTAACACAGAAACATAATGAATATAAAGTTGTTTATCTCACTGGCAGACAATTATATAGTTCCTTTTTTCTGACCACATTTGAGGTTTCCTCTGTATCCCAATTTAAAAACAAAAATTAAAACTAAAACTAATTCTAACTAGCTTGTGACAGTTTATCAGATTGAAACTAAATACAGACAGATGGAGGCCGTTGCTCACATTTTTTTGTTACACTTAAACATATTGGTTTACAGTAAGGTTTATTAGTTAAACATTAGTTAATGTATTAACTAACATGAACTAACCATGAGCAATACATTTGTTACTGTATTTACTAATCTTCGTTAACGTTAGTTAATGAAAATACAGTTGTTCATTGTTTGTTCATGTTAGTTCACAGTGCATTAACTAATGTTAACAAGATTTTAATAATGTATTAGTACATGTTGAAATTAACATGAACAAAGATTAATAAATGCTGTATAAGTGCACTTCATTATTAGTTCACGTTAACTAATGTAGTTACCTAATGTTAACTAATGAACCTTATTGTAAAGTGTTACCAACATATTATATCACAATATACAGTTTACATTTCATTTCCAGTGAAAAATGAGACACTGTGAAGACTAGTAATCTTCAGTACATTTTAACACACCACACCTCTGAAGAATAATGCTTACGTTTTCTGCGGAACCCCTACATGCCCCTGCATGCCTGTCACATGACCTTCTGTCCTGTTTCTTCTTTTATATAACCAAAATACAGATAGGATAACTGAAATCTTGTAAGTTTGCAAATCAACAATTATTCTGATCCCTAAATAAATATATTTATTTTGGCTTAGAACAATATTTTTGTACAATACTGCTCCCTACAGGGAAAAAGAGGAAGCTACAAAATCATAACAAAATCATTTTATCACTTTTTTTTAACAATAATGCAGGTGTCAGTTTATCAGAATATTTGAAACAAGAACATCCATAACTTACTGTGATCTGGAGAAATATATGACATCTTCAAACTGATGTGGACTACAAATAAATGAACAAGAAAAAAAACAGACTCAGAGTCATCGAAAATAATTCCATCAATGTAATCTTGCTGAGTTTAAATGGCTCCTGTTCAAAAGCAGCACTTTGACCTCCTTTACAACTTTTGTCAGACAAAAATAATGACTTATCAATTAATATATGGCCACAAGGATTAAATGAAGGTTAGAAAATGTGCTCTTACAAAAACATCTATAACAGACCGTTTGCATTTCCGGGTTTCTCAGAAGCGGAAGTCGACATAGTTGGGTAAACTTTTATAGTGGTGAATGAGAGACTTAATTGAATATATTTTTTTGGGTTTCCAATTGCACAAATAGCAAAAGAAAAACTCCACAATATTGTTTTCAAAACTTTCAAAAAGAGGAAAAAAATAGAGAGCAATTGATAATGACAGTTAGAAGGGAGGGGAAAAAAAAAAAACATTTTTATCGTAACTCTGCGTTAACTATTTTTTTGTAATTTGATGCAAAGGTAATATAATACTAAGTATACTGTTATAAATGTACATACATTTAAAAAAAAAAAAAGAAAATATTAAAAACTTTGTAGGATTTACAATATTGTTGACCGTTAAAACGCGTCCTCACAGTCTGTGAAAAGGGTCTACTATAATTACCTTGATTACCAACAGGAAACTCTAACACAAAGCATGAAGGGTATTTTGTATATTGAAAAAAATTGGCATCCTAATAGGAATATGATAAATGGATGTGATGTCTATAGGCTACAAAGGCAAAACACATAAACTAAAAATTCAGTCAATTAAGTAACTATTTATTTGGTCAACACTGAGATAAAAAAGAAGTATGAAAAGTAATATGAAGCCATGATACAAAATATAAAACAAAAAGAAAAATATTTAAAAAAAAAAAAAATCAAAAAACCTAAACTAAACAGGGCAAACTGTAATGAAAACTGTCCCTATAGAGAAGAAAATTTGGTATTATACCAAATATTTAACCACTGTGACCACTAAGAAAATTCATACAGGCTGACGGAACATAATCTTGGTATAGAAACAGGCCAATTCAAACTGACTATCAAAGCAAGGCAGGTCAAGTTCTGACTGAAGACAAAAAGAAAGAAAGAAAGAAAGAAAGAAAGAAAGAAAGAAAGAAAGACTCCTCGATCTCATGTCCCTTATAATAATGGGCACGTCCTTTCCCAACTTGGCAGGTCAACGCAGAGATTTTCAATAGATTTAAAATCTATTGATCTATTGACAGAAATGCAATAGGCTATACATAACTATGTTTTCAGTGGTGTATAAAGACCTTACATAATGAACCGTTATGTTTTTATTACCTTAGAATGAGCCATTTCTATCTACATACACCGCGGGTCTCCCCTCCATGTTAAGTCGCCATTCTGCGCCAGCATGTTTCTACAGCAGCCCTAAACGGACAAACACTCTACAGAGCGTTTCATCATGTTCTTCTTCTATATCGTTCCTGTTTTTAGAGGCAGCTTGCATCGTCACTACGTTGAATACGCACGAAGAATAAGTAGTAGTAGTCGTCTGGTTTATTAGATGCAGAGACCGTTCTTAGAAGTAAGAAGAAACCTCTGATTGACTGGCTAACTTACTGCCTCAGACGACGACATCTTTGACTTGTGTCGGCCAAACGGCCACCGTAGCTTCTCTGTTTTGCTTCGAAAGTGAGGGGTGAGCTGCCGTTGGTTGCAGTTCGCAACTTCACCGCTAGATGCCGGTAAAATGTACACAGACACACTGCACCTTTAAAGGAATTAAGCAGGCTAATGCTTAAATTAAAATTATATGAGGGTGAGGTTTAGGGAAAGTGTAGAGTTAGGGGATTAGAAAATAGCAATAGTTTGCTCAAAAAAGGTCTTCAAGATACTTTTATACCGGCATGGTATGTTTGTCATATTAATAAAACAACCTTGAATTTAAAAAAAAAGAAGCGACTTAAAGTGCAACTGTTGTAGAATGAATGTTTAAGCTAAAGATATAAGATTTACAAATGATAGTCACATACCTAAATTGTGAATCTCCAAAAATGTTATTCGTTTCATAACATCTGTGAACACAAAGCCGTGTTCGTTCAGTAGAAACTACAATAGCCAGAAGGATGAGTGAAAAACTACGATTCCCAGCAGTCTTTGTGTTTTGAAGGAGATTGTCACGCATGCGCGGGAAACAATTCCTCTCAGTCAAAGTAGTGGGGTTGCATAGGGAGTCTCTTATGCAAAGCATAAACCGTAAACATTCACACGAAAGACTGAGTGTCTGCGTTTATGGATGGACGAGAATACAGATTATAATCCTTATAAACCATACAGCGGGCCAGTCTGATCCACTGGGATGATTTAGAAAGGCGTGTATTGGGAACAAGCTGTTCCTTTGGTGGGGGTGACTGTTCAAGAAGAAGAGAAAGAGGAAAAATCTGTGAACCCCGAACTGGAGGTATATTCAGTTGGACATGGCACACCTTCATAACATGCGGAACCAGGTAATCCATAGAGATCAAGATGACACCTAAATACCTCCATGCATTTTTTTATACTGAGACATAACAGTTACTTTTTTTGGATAATGATTAAACTTACATTACAGTGTCCTTGTACTATACTATACTATACTATACTATAGTAAGACGCATTGTAATTAACTATTAATAGTAATTTAAAGAATATAATGAGTACACGTATTTGGTTAGTTTTACTCAGCATTTATGTAAATATATTACTGTAATGTAAAGTATGCATAATGTGCACAAGTGTATGTAAGTAGTCTCTATTTCTAATAGTTTTTATAGCATACAAATTAAAATTTTGGCCAATATAACACATATTCATAGTCGAAAATCAATATGATGACTACTATGATATAAGAAAAGTAGACCAAGTAGATTTTAGCCTGTCTAATTAAAGCTATTCTTGTACTTTTTACAAAGTTTTAATTAACTAATCACTAAACTCTAATATTTAACTAATAATAGTAGTTACTAATAATAGTTACTAATAATTTAGCTGCCCCCCACATCTTGCACACAATAATATGATGATAATACCCCGATGATAATACTCCCCCTTTACAAAAAATTGCGACACCTATAAAAAAAAAAAAAAGGTCATGTGGACCCTCTACTACAGCAATGGCAGGTAACATTTTCTTAATTTTTGCACAAATTGTAGTGTGAACTGCACTGATCAAGCTCAGTCTTTCAGCCCTGTTACTCTAGTTATTGTAAGACAAAATTATCAAACAAATATTTTTCTTTAAGTTATGTCAAATATAGGTTAATCGCTAACTACAAACCAACATTTTATCCTAAACTAGCTGGGACCTACTGAGAAACATCAGAATTTAGGCTTTAATTTTCAACCCTATTACCCATTCACACATTTTTTAATGTCCAAAGCTGTATTTTTAGGCATCTCTCACATGTTGGTAACAGGGCTGCAAAAATGGCAAAGTCCATGGAAAATGAACATAACATTTATTCTGATGATTAACATTTATTTATACTGTACATCCTTAATCGCATCTATTATATTGTATTCGGAATCTTCACATCACACTTTTTGACACTGCCATTATATAGATGAATAGAGGGAAAAGTCTAAAACTGTTTTATTAAATATTAAACAATGTGGGTATTTTGTACAGATTTAGATTATAATGGATGCCATCTAATTATGATGTAGTTAACAGGTTTATGTTTTGTTTCCAATGCGCATGTTTTGTAGGTCACTATGATTGCAGTGTATCATGTATTTTGATTAGGGTTAGAGTGACGAAAGCGTGGCACACCCACAGATCACGCAGGTGTAGTTGGCAGAATAATTAACTCGTGTTTCTGAGAATTTTTAGAAAGATGATCTCATTTTATGGGGCTTCCAATGGGTGGTACTACCAAGAATAGGAAAGGTTCATGTTTTGATTGCTCAGTGTTTTAAAAAGGTGCAATAAGAGTGTGGTGAATGCAGAAATCAGATGTTGAGCTGATACCAAGAGTTTTTATCTCCTGAACTTTGAGTCTTGTCCTCAAATATGATTGTTTTGTTTTGATAAAACGGTGCCACTTCCAGATGGATTGTCAGTACTAGTCATCTTTATCCTGTACTGAACCTGAAAGCAAGAGGCTAAGAGTGTTTTCCTAGTGGATTAACGTCAGAAAATGAAAAAAGTGTTTAAGAAACTACATTTGATTTCTAGCAGTTCCTTCAATAGATCCTCATCGTCTCCAGACCTTCTGTGGAGCGATGACTGGGTAGGTCTTCCTGCATTTGCTGATCTGTTGCTTGATAAAACAACAACTTCTAGAGTCCGTCACCTGTGTAAAGAAAATACACAATGTTGGATCGTGTCATAGATAGCTGGTAAGAATTTTTAAATCATTCTTTTTTTAAATCTTTTTTTTACTTCAGAATCCGCGTTTGAATCCTGAGGAATACTTCACCAAATTGGAGCGAATTGGTAAAGGCTCTTTTGGAGAGGTCTACAAGGGCATAAACAACCGCACAAAAGAGGTGGTGGCCATTAAGATTATTGACTTGGAAGAGGCAGAGGATGAGATTGAAGACATCCAGCAGGAGATCACAGTGCTCAGCCAGTGTGACAGCCCTTATGTCACCAAATACTACGGCTCATATCTGACGGTTTGTGGAGATTTCCTTCTTTCAGACACAGCTTTAAAAAAAATATCACATCATATTTCCGTATTTTTAAAGGAATAGTTCACCACTTCAAAAACATGAGACTTCCTGGTAACACTTGACATTACTTTAGTTCATGCATTAGGTATCACAAACAATAAACAATACATTAAGATAGATTAATAAATGCTATAAATGTTAATTTCTACATATACTAATACATTTTTTACATTACATTAAGTCATATAAATTAACATTAGTTCCTGTATTATGAACAAACATGAATAAACAATGTTCATTATTGTTTCATGATACCTTATTGTAGGTACAGTAGTGGCCAAATGTGATGTCCGGCCTAGGAAAATTGACATCTTCACCCTTTATTTAAATATTATTAAGAATTCGTAAGCATATTGTGTAGTTGCGCTTGGAGACAATTGTTTTATGTGTGATAACGCAATGAAACATTCCAAATTGTGCGGACATAATTTTTGGTCAGTCAATTTTTGGTCCATTAACACATGCAAAAACAAGAGAGAACCAACAAAATATTAACAAGTCAAGTAACGAGTCAGTGTATGCTTTTTTCCTGTGAGGTTTCTGTTTTTCTATGCATATTTTTACATAGTAAAATAAAACCTGTAGCTGTAGTTTGCTTTTTTCAGATAAATATGGAGCCCTAAATATGAGTTGGGTAGAAAAATTATGTCAATGCAAATGTTTTGCGTTCCCCTGAGAAACTTTGCGCTTGCTCGCAAAACGTTTGAGTTCTTTGTGAGTGAACGCAAAGTTTCTCAGGGGAACACAGAGAACGTTTCTCAGGGGAACCCAAATGTTTTGTGAGCGAATGCAAAAGTTTTGAAATATATTTGTTCCTCCCATGTCATATTTTTTTCCACCACCCTGTCCCTTTAGGGGCTCCATAGTTAAATGCCTTAACCAAGTTTGGTTTAAAAACATTTTAAAATATTTTCCTCATATTTTGATGGTTTAATTGAACTTCATTAAAAATAAATATCCCGTCCGGACATCACTTTTTGGCCACTAGTGTCACCAACATTCCTCCATGGAACACAAAACGAGGTATTTTGCATGTCCAAGTTGCTCTTTTCCATACAACAGAAGTAGTTATTGCTGCTATTGTTAACTGAAATGAAAACTAATGAAAATAGTTTTCGGTAATTGAAATAAAGCTGAAATAAAATAAAATCTTAAAATATTAGAAGAAAGGATGAAAATATTTACATTGAAGTACTAAAACTGAAATAAAAATAATGAAAGAAAGCTATTTATAAATATGAAAAAACACACATAATAAAACCCAAACATAAACTAAAATGAAAACTGAAAATATAATAATAAAAGCTAAATTAAAATATTATTAAATACTATAATAGTATATAAATAATACTAAAATAAACTCAAAAAAGGACAAAAGTGCACCATAAATATGGCCATGCTATGATAAACTGTTGCTTTTAGAGATGATCAACTGTTGAGTTTATCATACAACTTAATGGTAATTTAATTTTCTGTTTTTTTGTGTTTTTCTCAGGGCTCTAAACTATGGATCATCATGGAATATTTGGGAGGTGGATCGGCTCTGGACCTGGTGAGTTGGTCTTTTTTAATCATGTTTGTGGGTTTTTTAAAGTGAGGAAAAACTTCATAAAATACTTCAGGGAAAAAAAAAAAACTGTGGAAAATGTCAAAGGCACAGGAAATGTCACTATATTTAACATCCTCTAATGTGTTTGTGAACAGCTGAAGCCAGGAACTCTGGAAGAGGCATATATCGCCACCATCCTCAGAGAAATACTAAAAGGACTTGACTACCTCCATTCAGAGAGGAAGATTCACAGAGATATCAAAGGTCAGTATTTAAAACTTGCCTCTGTTTGGTTGATTTTAGTCCTGTGAAGTGTCCCTATATGGATAACCCCTACTTTTTGGCTACAGCGGCCAATGTGTTACTGTCTGAACATGGAGAAGTCAAACTGGCAGACTTTGGAGTGGCCGGCCAGTTAACGGACACACAAATTAAGAGAAACACATTTGTAGGAACTCCATTTTGGATGGCACCAGAGGTCATCAAACAGTCTGCATATGACTTCAAGGTACAAGTACTTCCTTGTCTCTTTTGTCATTTAACTAACAGGTATCATGTTCAAGTCCACCACATGAACATCTGTTAACTAGTGACTGCACGATGAAAATAAGCTCTATTAAATATTCAGAGACAGACAGATGGCACAAGTACTGACCCCCATTTTTTATCTTTTTTTTCTTTCCTATGTCTCAGGCTGACATCTGGTCATTGGGTATCACAGCCATCGAGCTGGCTAAAGGAGAGCCACCAAACTCAGAGCTTCACCCCATGAGAGTCCTGTTCCTCATCCCTAAAAGTAACCCGCCCACACTGGAGGGGTCCTACAGCAGAGCCTTTAAGGACTTTGTTGAATCTTGTCTCAATAAAGAGCCACGATTTGTTAGTACCTCACTTTTTAATACCTTTATAATAATCAGCCGGTATTTTCGTTTTTTCATTTTTAATATTGTTTTTATTTACTTTTTATTTGTTACTTTTTTATTTGTTAAAAAGATATCTTAGATTTTATAGATTCAATTTAACTAGTATCTTAGTATCTGTTATTAAATATTTGTTAATATTAATTTCCAATATTTTTACAGTTAGATTATCTTTGTCGTCATCTAACGCTCAAAGTTAATCTTTAAAAATACAAATAATTTAATAGCACTATTAAATGTTTTTAGCAATCTCAAAATAAATATTAAATTTTTCACTTATAGCATTTAAAATGATTGACCAAATTAGAGGCAAAATGTTATGGAATTTATTGGTTAATGATATAACAAATAGTTATCGACTTATTATATAGGCTGGAATTGTAATATCGCCAATTCTGTTAAAACTGCCAGTGATGCTATTATCTTTTAGTGTAAATAGGCTAATTAAACTTTAAAACCTGAGGCAAACTGCTTCTAATTCTTGTGATGTGTTGCTTGCATCTGTCAGAGACCAACAGCCAAAGAGCTGCTGAAACACAAGTTCATCACCCGCTACACCAAGAAAACCTCATACCTGGCAGAGCTCATTGATCGATACCGCCGCTGGAAGTCAGAGGGCCACGGGGACGAATCAAGCTCTGACGACTCTGACATGTATGTGTCCGGTCCACGTTCCTGGATGAGCAATCTGTGATACCTGTATGCTTACTCTGTTTGTTTTCACTCAGGGATGGGGAGGGGGATGACAGGGACCAGTGTCCCATGTGGACTTTCCCCACCGTGCGGCCCAGTTCCATTAACAAATTACAGCGAGGCCTCAATCATTTAGACAATAAGGTAAATATGTCTTCTAAAGTCTTTACATTGCAAAGCCAACACAAAAGCTGCATCTGTATTATATAGACGCCATAAAGTGGGTGTTTAAACAGACTTTTTAGTGTCACAGAGGCAGCATACATTTACACAGGAATCACAATTGCGGGAAATGATAAAACGAACAGAATTAAACTTGCATCAGAGCTGCTTCTGATGCTAGGGGTGAAATTGGACAGATCAAGCAATGTTTAATATGACTTTTATGCTACATTACATATTTGCATAGAATTCAGAAGCAGCATAGAGCCTCCTTTAAAAATGCAGTTAGTATGTTCTCATTAAACACATCTTAGGCAAAGTAATGAAGTGTAGTGTACTTGATTTTAAACATTTTTAGTTTAAAATCATGTACAGTCATATAGTCGCCTCATATTGTGATCACATGACCAGCTGAATACTATAGAGTACAACAGTACCCACCCCCTTTTTCAGTGGCACTGGTTCCAGAAGTATTTTTTTCACTGATTTTCCCATAGGGATTTTAAAATAGTCTTTGTTAAAGAGTTATAAGCCATGAGCCAAGCCAACCAGCTACGAGGTGAATCAATTCTACAAATTGTGATTTAAAGCAAAAAAAAATGTTGAAAATCGAAATATACACACACACATATAATATACATATACACATACACACACACATATATATATATATTTACACATACATATATATATATATATATTTACACATATATATATATATATATATATTTACACATACATACATATATATATATATATATATATATATATACACACACACACACATTTTAGTATTTTGAGAGCATAGGGAGATCGACCTGCGTCATTTACAGTGCTTCATGGGAGTGGGGTCGGAGGAGCTAAAGAGCTATTTTGGAGCATGTTGCTTTTTTCGACTCTGATGTAGTTTTCTGTACAGCTTCATGGGTAATGTAGTTTTTCACCTAGAATTCCACTGTTAAACATGATCATTTTAAAAATAAGCTGAAATAATGCGGGCTGATGACTTTGGCAGAAGCAAATACCATGGATTAACAACCTCACAGTAGGTCTGTCTTTAAAGGTTTATAAGTTATTCAAAATCTATTTCCTTGTAGAGAAAATGAATGGAGAAAAAAAAAAAAAAGGCCCATTTTTTTAGGCCCTGGTTCTGAAAGTATTCATTAAAGAATTATAAGCCATGAACCAAACCAACCAGCTGCAAGATGAATTACAACATTACAAACATTAATTTGAAATGAAACGTACTTGAAAATCTGACAAAAAGACAAAGGTACAAGACTGTACTAAACGGCTTTAATGAGGGAAAGAACTACAATCCCATGAAGCACTGCAAATGACAATCTAATTAAAAACAATGGAGAAATATAAAACTATTGATGAAGATGTTGATTATTTATATAAAAACATATTTTGTTTTTTTGCAAAATATGCATATTATGTATAAAAATATTTAAATCTTCGGAACGCAAATTGAGATATTTTTGTTGAAATCCGATGGCTCCGTGAGGCCTACATAGGGAGCAATGACATTTCCTCTATCAAGATCCATAAAGGTACTAAAAACATATTTAAATCAGTTCATGTGAGTACAGTGGTTCAATATTAATATTATAAAGCGACGAGAATATTTTTGGTGTGCCAAAAAAAACTAAATAACGACTTATACAGTGATGGCCGATTTCAAAACATTGCTTCAGGAAGCTTCGGAGCGTTATGAATCAGCGTGTCGAATCAGCGGTTCGGAGCGCCAAAGTCACGTGATTTCAGCAGTTTGGCAGTTTGACACGCGATCTGAATCATGATTCGATACGCTGATTCATAACACTCTGAAGCTTCCTGAAATTGGCCATCACTAAATAAGTCGTTATTTTGTTTTTTTGGCACACCAAAAATATTCTCGTCGCTTTATAATATTAATATTGAACCACTGTACTCACATGAACTGATTTAAATATGTTTTTAGTACATTAATAGATCTTGAGAGAGGAAATGTCATTGCTCCCTATGGAGGCCTCACGGAGCCATCGGATTTCAACAAAAATATCTTAATTTGTGTTCCGAAGATTAACGAAGGTCTAACGGGTGTGGAACGGCATGAGGGTGAGTAATAAATGACAGAATTTTCATTTTTGGGTGAACTAACCCTTTAAGTAGTTTGAAAGCATAGAAAAGTGCCACATTCAATCAACATTTGCCCATTAATACTAACACTTACTAGTCTATTCTATTTCTGTCCACCTTACTACATGTACTGTGCTAGACTAATTAAGATTTGTCACAGCACTTACTGTACATATTGTTGCCCAATTGTTGGTTTGATTGCTTCTATTGTTCTCTTCAATTTTTAAGTCGCTTTGGTTAAAATGATCGCAATGGAGAAAATGAATAGGATTACTTCTGGAACTCGACTGTTGCACTTTATAGTTTATTAATGTAGGATACTTTTCATACTTGACTGTTCATTTGGACTTAACTCTAGTATGACATGTAGATACACCTCAAATTGCATCAAAATGGAAAAAAAAAAAAAAAAAAAAACACACATTATATATATATATATATATATAACTAATTGTACATTAACTATAATTATATATGGACCACATAAAAAAAGAAAAAAAAAAATCTGAAAATTGGATTAAGTTCAGCCATGTGCCCATGTGTTTCAAAGAAAAACATTTATTCACATAGTGATTCCTCAGGTAAGCAGAACTGTTTTTTATAACAGACATCAGACGCTATCAAGAGGCAGCCGAAGTCACCATCTCTGACAACGTTCATCTCACCCATCTTCAGAGAGGTAATGAATTAAAAAAAATGTACGTTTATGTCAGCGAGCCTCCACCAACAGGGCATTTGCTTTAACATCGATTCACGACACGTGGATTAGCACTGGTATGTTCTGAATGCAGCTGAAGGAGAAACGGCGTGTTAGCGGGAATGGCATATGCGCCCTGGAGGAGCTGGAAAATGCCTTCAGCCTCGCTGAGGAGTCCAGCCCTGGAATCTCTGACCGTTTACTCAATCACGTCATGGAGAGAGTGTGCAGGTAAACAGGCCTCACATTTAATACACAGTATCTAATTGTATTTTATGTAATTTTTCGATTATGCCAGTTTTTCAGGTCATGCAGATTCTATGCTATAAGATTTTGTACTGCACTGTGGTACTTGCATGCAGCACTGAATCATCCGCAGGAGTGAACTTTGAGACTTCCTGTGTCTCGACCCTGCAGGTTTACACTCAACAGAAACAGCATGCCTTCAAAACGATGAGGTCCATCTGACTGCTGGCCAACTCCACATCCGCCCGACGGAAAGACTATCCTGATGGCCTTACGAGCCGGTTCTCTATGCTCACCTGCTCCTTCTGCTGACGATCACCAGTCTTTCCATTACAGCTTGTATGAGGAGATGTTTTTACACTTTCCTTTATAGAATTTTAAAATGTCTAAATCAAATGTAAAATATGAAATGACAAGCCAAGTTTATGTGCATTCCATTAAATGATAACGTATGTTTAACTATAAATAAACTAGTGTAAGAAGAAAGTTGTGCTTATTTCATACTTTTGCATTTAGAACAAATCACTGGGTGAAATGCAGGAAAAGGCTTAAAGGCATAGTTCACCCAAAAATTAAAATTCTGCCATCATTACTTTTTTTATTTTTTCAATGAAACCTGAGAGATTAAAACTATCTTCATTTGTGTTTCAGAGATGAACAAAAGTCATTTCATACAGGGTAATTAATGACAGAATTTTTATTTTTAGGTGAACAAACCCTTTAAATGGGATAAAATGAAGAGAAGGAAATCTTTACACTGTTCAGTTTTATTTGATATCCCTCATTATCATAACATGGAACGTACTACATGCGGTGTGTACAGGAGCAACGCCTCAGCAACATGCTACACAAAATAAATAGTAAAGTCGGAGAGAAGCCATTTCATCAAAACTCTGTTTAGTGCCTCTCTGAATGAGACGGGAAACTGAGGACTTTGAGTAAACTCCCTTTTCTCGTCTTTAGCATTCCAGAATGGAAAAAAAACTTTCATCCAACGCTCTTATTGCCAGACACAGAACATGAGAAAGAAAATGATTCCAGTCCTTGCATAAAATGTACAAAAATGGGTGGAGATCATGAGCCCACACAGTGCATTAGTGAATTAAGAGGGATTTGAAACACATCAGACTAGCTGAGCTCATGTCGAGATGATAGCTGCTTACAGTATATTGTTGAGTACACAAAGCAACACTGTGTGGCCGACTAACTTTGGCCAACCTTTTCAGGCTTGCGCAAGAATTTTTTAGGTCTTTGGTTGGACCCTGTACAGCATGTTGAACGGACAATGTCAAAAGCCTTATAAATACAATCAATAATCCAAAAAGATGCAAAAAAAAGTCTCCCAAATCAGATATCGTACAGATCTGTCTTCGTGTAAGCCGATAAGTAAACGTAACACTGTCACACATGCTGTGGAACTCTGCTTAATCATGCTACTAAAATAACAAATAACTCAACTGGCCTTCTAACAAAACGAGACCGTAACATATATAGTGAGATATGCCTCGCAAAAAATATTGGTAGTAAAAAAAAAAAAAAAAAAGCTTGTTGATCAATGGATCACAGGGAAAGAACTTGTAAATTAATTAATAATATACTTGAAAAAAATCACATATACAGTATAATAAAATAGGGAACTGGCAGTTTTAGGCTGCTGATACTAACTTAAATTTTAGCATTTAGAGTCTGACCAAAAACATCTTGACTTGCGCTTTTTTCAACCTCAGTTTTAAACAAAACTAACTTCCCCAGAACCACTTCCCTGTGTGTAGATGGCAGAAACCGAAAGAAACGTGCAAAATTACACTGTGGATGACCCTCTTTCCCCTTATCGGGGTCAGTTTAGAACTGAGCGTATTATCCATCAAGTATCTAAAAATCAAAACTAGTGACATTTGTGAATACATCATTTAAAACATTACATTTAGTTTGGTTAGCATATGTTTTTGGTCAGTCTTCACTTTAAAATAAATATCTGATTAGTTTTCAGATTTAAACAAAATCAATGCTGTGAGATCAAAATCAATGGATCAGAACTTAAAATCCCCTAAATAGTACCAGTCACACAATAATGACCTTCAAGACATGCTTTTGACCTATGCTGGAAGAGGACAAGCCAATACGCGATTCAATGATACGGCTGCCTCATCGTCAAAATAACATAATTTCTATTCCTCTCCGATTTCCTTCCTGTACCAAAATGACATCCTCTCCCTTCAAAGGGGAGAAAACGCTTACACCTACCTGTAAACACGCTCTCGGACCAAAGTTACATTATTCCTACATCAGTGAGAGACATTTTACAGCACTAGTCCTTCATCTCACTTACTGTACCAGCTAGACTTACAAACCTTTGTTTGTCAACACTCCCCTCAGTAGTATTCAGTCATGTTGTCCCAGGACAAATAATTGACATCATTATTCTGGTCCTGTAGGACAAGATTTCTACTGAATAACTGGCATAACAAGAGTCCGTTCTGACAAGGATATTAAATATCGTCATACATGACAGATTCATCTTAGCAAAGACCTTAAAAACTTGAATACAGCAATAATAATTGTAAGAACAATACCAAACATAACTTAATTCAGTCTAATGTGGTTCTAGATGAGCAAGATGCCCACTTTATGTTTCATTAGGGAGAACACGAGAGGAAAACAAACAGAAACGTTGGAATTAGAGCGCTGAAACTTTCCCACTAGCTCCTTCGTTCCAAGGTTTCAATAAGCTGCTCAAACTCCCGGGATGCAGAGAGCGAACTGTCCAGAGTCAAGAATCAAGTTATTATGATGATGATGATGCTTCTCTTAGAGCCACGAATCAGAAAAGATCAAATGATGGTGCGTTTGGTCCTGGCAGACAGTGGGCCCAGCCCTCAGCTCCAGGACATCAGTCTGACACACTCAGCTCCCCCCGTTCATCTCTGTTGGGCCTTTGGGTACGAGAAGACTCATGCGTCCCGTGGAGCTCGCTGCACTTTTGATCACCTCCATCCATCTGCACACACATCACAACAATAGTTCAAAATGATTCTTCACTTTTATTACAGAAGAAAAAATAACTAAGGCTGTTAATTAAGCATGATTAATAATAATAAAAAAAAAAACTATATAATGTGTATTGTAATGTAAATATTCTATTCTAAATCTGCTTCTCTTAGCCAAAATATAAGCAATTATTTGCAATTAATAATCATATACACTACTGTTCAAAAGTTTGGGGTCTAAGTTATTATTTATTTATATTTTTAAAGAATTTTATTCAGCAAGGATGCATTAAATTGATCAAAAGTAACAGTAAAGACATTTATAATGTTACAAAAGATTTATATTTCAAATAAATGCTGTTCTTTTGAACTTTATATTCATCAAATAAAAAAAATCCTAAAAAAGATTTCCACAAAAATATTAAAGGATTAGTTCACTTTGAAATGAAAATTAGCCCAACCTTTACTCACCCTCAAGCCATCCTAGGTGTATATGATTTTCTTCTTTCTGATGAACATAATTGGAGAAATATTAATAAATATCCTGACACATCCGAGCTTTATAATGGCAGTGATAGGGATCAATGAGTATGAGCTGAAGAAAGTGTCTCTATCCACATCCATCCATCATAAATATGTGCTCCACACGGCTCCAGAGTGTTAATAAAGGCCTTCTGAAGTGAAGCGATGCGTTTGTGTAAAAAAATATCCATATTTAACAAGTTATGAAGTAAAATATCTAAGCTTCCACCAGACCGCCTTCCGTATACAAGTTACGAAGAAAGTGTAAACTGGCGTCGTGTCAATTACACTTTTTCCCCTAAGTTTAATAGGGAAGGTGCATGACGTAGTGTAAGCTTTGTGAACTGCAAGAGGTTTACACTTTCTGCGTACGCTGAATACAGAAGGCGTATCATTGACTTCATTGACTTTTTACAAAAAAAAAAAAAAAAAAAAAACGCATCGCTTCGCTTCAGAAGGCCTTTATTAACACTCCGGAGCCGTGTGGAGCACATATTTCTGAAGTATGGATGTGAATGGAAGCACTCACTTCAGCTCATACTCATTGATCCCTATCACTGCCATTATAAAGCTTGGATGTGTCAGGATATTTATTAATATTTCTCCAATTGTCTTCATCAGAAACAAGAAAGTCATATACACCTAGAAGGCTTGAGGGTGAGTAAAGTTTGGGCTAGTTTTCATTTCAAAGTGAACTAATAATTTAAGCAGCACAAATGTTTTCAAAATTCATTATAGTAGGAAATGTTTCTTGAGCATCAAAGCAGCTATTAAATTGATTTCTGAAGGATCATGTGACACTGAAGACTGGTGTATTGATGCTGAAAATTTTGCTTTTTTTGTAATAATAATTTACACTGAAATCCATTGACAGCCCTAAAATTAAGTAATTAATATGAAAAACCAAAATTATGTTAAAAATATATATTTAAATAACTTTACCTTTCAAATGTATACTCGCTCTCTGCCCTGAAGAAGTAAACATGGGATTTGAACTGCAGCTTGAAGACGTACTCCTTATGGATGCTATCCGATTCGCCTGGGGTGCTGACTGTATAACCTAGCAATGGTAGACTGGCCAGAGGGAAGTCATCCTGGAACAAAAACAAGAATTAACTATTAATTAATTATTCAGGCATCTAGACCTCCTGCAGGAGGTTTAAGCTTTCAGAATGAACATCAAATACATGAAATCAAAGGGATAGTGCGCATTTCAATACCTGATGTGTCTTATAAAAGAACAGGCAGAAGTTGGTAAAGACGACCCAGAGTTTCTGCCAGCCGTTGCTGTTCTTGAACTTCCTTAGGAGGTAACCAGACAGCTGGTTCTGCAATGAAGCGTAACAGTTAAAAATTCAGCTGCTACAACAGTGAAAACCCCTCATTTACAAAGGACCATTAGCACTGCATTAGTGTTTAATGAAATGTACACTGAATGAATAAGCTAAGGGAGAGAGTGCCAATTTTACAAATCAGTAGTTAAAAAAAGAAAGAATTCATAATAATAGAAAGTCAAGATCTTGACCAAAAATAACAATCACATCATTTATTTTCATCAAGAGGTGCAACAATTTTTGGTCAAGATCTTGTATTGACAATGCAAGAGGTGAGAAGTCTCCTCCAGCACATCCGAAAGACTTTCAATGAATTTAAGGTCTGGACCCAGAGGTGCCGATTCATGTGTGAAAATGATTCTTCATGCTCCCTCCTAACCATTCTTTCACAATTTGAGCCTGATGAATCTTGGTTGTTTAAGAAATTAAAAGCTACACACTCCATTAATTAGGGTTAAACGAACTGTAGTCAAACATATAATATGCTAGAAACATAATAATCACAGCAATAATGATCCAGTCATAGACTCTTAATTACTTAAATCCAAACAGCGACTATATATGAACAAGGACGAATGATGTAAAAAGCATGAAAAATTATGTAAGATAGATTTTGATAATTGAGGACCACTCTTGAGGATCACTTTCAGGTGAAGGCTGACCATGAAATGTTCCTCAAATCTCTAAGAAGACTATCACTGGAGGGGTTTTGACTGCAGTGGTACCTGGTTCATGCGCAGGTAGTCATTGAGAGAAAGGTTCTGGTTTCTGTACCAGCACACATGTGTGATGGTGTTGGGTCTCTGGCCCTGACCGAGCAGGTACCGAGGGGGGAGCTCTGGAGACGTGGCTGGAGAACTGAATACTGAGAGCAGGCAGGCAGGCAGGCAAGCAAACAGATCACAGACACAGGAAAAGATGTAAACAGGAAGAAGGACAGATAATGTGATGGAGAGAAAGTGATGAAGACAAAAAGGGCAACAGGGAGCAAAAGAGAAGAAGAACAGAAGACACAAAGTGTATTAGAATGTTAGCTTTCAATCCCTGAGTGGGAGAAAAATGACAGACAGAAAATTCTTCAAATCTGTAGAAAGGAAATGTTAGAAAAAAAAACCAGAAGCATCCATGAAAAAGTTCATTAATTCAGTCACTTTCATTCCAAAAGGCAGTTACTGTTAACACAGAGGAGAGATGGGGCAAATAAAGAAGAAAAAAACATAGAAAGGGGGAGGAGGTGAAGCTACTGGATGTGGCATAACTGGAAAATGAGGGTGAAGAAGGGAGACAGACACAAAAAAAAAAGAGATCCAAGAGTCCTTGCCCCTCATCCACAAGCTTCGGTTGCAGTCCAGACCTCAACAGCCAGGCTCAGAGATGTGTGTGTGTGTGTGTGTGTGTGTGTGTGTGTGTGTGTGTGTGTGTGTGTGTGTGTGTGTGTGTGTTCTTGAATACAAAGCCAAATGGCTTTAAAAAAAAAAAATAAAAACTTGCTAAACAGTGTTTTTGCATTAGAGTACTGACAATTCAGAGTGGAAATGTTCATAGCTGGCGTGAAAATAATACCAAAAAAAAAAAAACGAAAATGTATGTACTGAATTATTTATGATAAAAAGAGACAGACTGACTGACTGGAATTCATTCTTAACAGTCCTAAAGTATGCTTATTTTTCATCCAAAATATTTGGTTCTGATTTTGGAGTGAAACATGACCCACACATTTCTTTGTAAGATTGACCCAAACACATGCTAGAGTCATGTCCTTCATTTGCACACTGCAGCTGTAGTCAAGACCTTCACATCAGGCTCCATGAAGACTTTAAGAGTGTGTGTGTGTGTGTGTGTGTGTGTGTGTGTGTGTGTGTGTGTGTGTGTGTGTGTGTGTGTGTGTGTGTGTGATGCTACCTCTACGGCTAGGCTGTGGTCAGACATAGAGACGCTGGTGTTGCGGTGCCAGCACACATGCATGGTGGTGTTGGCCCTGTGGTGGCTCTGCTTGTCCAGAGAGCAGCGGGAGGAGTTCATATCATCCTCTGACTCCTGCTCCAGAGACATCTCATCTGATGATCCTTATGATTGTGCGGAGGGAGAGCAGGAAAGGAGCAGAGAGGGGAGAGAAGGGAGGGGCAATTGGAAGGGGTGGGGTTTACATCTACTTCAGGATCAGTGATAAGGAGGCTAAGGGATAAAAACACATCACCTTTGTGGATAGTGGAGTATGTCGCAAGCAGGCTTGAGGTACTTACTGTTGGAGCGATCACACAGGTTTGGGTACAACAGAACGTCTGATTTCTCCTGACATTTCTTTGACATATCAATAGCCATGTTCAGATCTTCGATCCATTTGTTCATCTCTACTTTGGAGCTGTGGAGGAAAGAGAGAGAGAGACACTTACTGAAATATGAACAAAAGACAAATATTAAAGGAAATATAAGAATAACATAATATAATATAATATAATATACATTACAGTTCAAAACCTTGGCCTCTGTAAGATTTTTAAAATGTTTTGAAATAAATCTCTTATGCTGAACAAGGCTGCATTTATTTGATGAAAAACAATAAAAACAGTAATATTGTGAAAATACAATTATTACAATATACAAAAAACTCTATTCTATTTTAATACAATTTAAAATGCAAATTATTTCTGTGATGGCAAAGTTGAACTTTCAGCAGCCATTACTCCAATTTTCAGTGTCACATGATCCTTCAGAAATCAAATATGCTGATTTGTTGATCAAGCTTTTATTATTATTATTATTATTATTATTATTATTATTGATATTGAAAATAGTTGTGCTGGTATAATATAATATAATTAATATAATTAACATAACATAACATAATATAATATAATGTTTAATAAAAAGATAAGATATTAAGATATTAGGGTTAAGTGCAGAGTTAATATTTGAGAATTAAGCTGTAAAGTATTAATTTAGGAGCAGTGTTAATTTCGCTGACGAATAATTTTCGTCAACAACATTTTTTCACAGAAGAAAACGAGACAATGACTAAATAAAAATGTGTTTTGAATGACTAAAATCTACGACTAAAATCTACTCTAATTTTCGTCAAAGAATAAAAACGAGACGAAAATGATAGAGAGGGACGATTTGGGAAGATATCCAGTCAGGGCTGCTGTCCTGTGTGATGAGCACATTTGAAGTGTAACGTGCTGATCTAACCACGGGAAAAGCGGCGCTGTTGCGCGCTCTACAGGCTCGCCTAGCAGCACATCTCACTGCTGCGCAATCAATGAATAGCGCACATTTATGCCAAGCGATTACTTATGACAATGTATTTTATCTCCCTCATCTGAACTTAAATGAGCAGCCTGCTACAGTGCAGACTACATACATTTCAGAATAAGAGTCACAGTGTATTTCAGGATGGTTTATTATTATTTTTTCCCCTGGTCATTATTGTTATTTTGTTTACACAAACTGTATTTCACTTAATTTAATTTCTATTTAATTCATAGTGAACTACTCTATCTTCTGACACTGGAAGGAAAGACTAAGAACATTATTTGACACATTATTCTATATATTTTACAGGTATAAGGGTTATTATAGTTAACTAAACCTCAAACCATAAAAAAAAAATCTTCATTACTTGAAATAAATGTTAACTGAAATTAAAAAAAACAAAACACACACATATATATATATAAAAAGTAAACCTATTTTATTTAAACTAGTTTCCAAGCTTCAGCTTAACCTGATGTACTACAATAACTAAAACAGAAATAAAAAAAAAATAAAAAAACTATGTAAATATTTAAAAGCAACACCTAAAAGACAGACACAAAAATTACTAAAACTTTTAACTAAAATTGCAATGAAAGCAGAAAAACTAAAAATCAAATCTAATCAAAATTTTAAACAAAAACTCTAATAGTACCTCAATGATAAGTGTGTCAGTCCCTGACAAGTACTGAATTGAGCTCTCTTTCGTGTCTTTTTTCACTTGAACGGTCAAAAACCGTCCGCTTTGGCGAGTAAAGTACAGTTGGTTGTCTTAAGTGAACATAAACAGTTTGGAGAATATCAGATGTATATCAGTGTATTGGATCTGTGTATTGTTAGAGAAATGCTTACTTAATGCATTACAATTTAACAAAATTAGATTTTAGTTAACTAAATCTACTGTAGATTTAAACTAGACTAAAACAATTTCCGATGACTAAAATATGACTAAATGGCATTTTAGTCAAAAGACTATGACTAAAACTAAATCAAAATTTGCTGTCAAAATTAACACTGTTTAGGAGATATGACAACAGCAGGTTTCCAACTAAGAATTGTATAAATACATACATTAATAATAATAATAATAATAAATATATATATACATATACATATACATATATATATATATATATATATATATATATATATATATATATATATATATAATTTAATAAAAATGTATAAATTTGCAGGAAAAAAACATTGCAAATGTATTTGTTATTAATGTTCTGTTTAAATATTAAGTGATCTCATTAATTCAACAGGCTGCAAAGAGTAGTGCATTTCCAAAAATTGTTAATGGACCTGTTAATAGAATAATTAAGGAATTAAACCCCAAATCATTAAATTCATCATGATTCCCAAGACCTAGTTAAACGCATTGTGAAAGCTGTACTGAACTCTGTGTACTGAACACGCTCTGTGTCTCACCTGGCTGCCACTACAATGGTCCGCTGAGCAGAATATATGGTGAAACAGTGAGGGACAGACCACTCATTCTCACTCTCCTCCACCTGCAAAACATTTAAACACAGTCTAGACTAGGCCTCCCAGTCAAACCAAAGGGATCTGCATGACTCACATTCTTTAGTATCATGTGACTGATCCCATCCCCATAAATGTCAATAATCTACTTGTTAACATCCTGACTACTAGTAATCCTCATTTCTATTGATGCCGGGAAGGGACAGCAGAAGGAGCCGAGAGGGAAGTGCAAATGTTGTGGGCAGACTTTTGAAGGTGTTGTTTGGGAGTAGGGATTGTGGGATTTTCTTCATACTCACCGGAGCGTCCAGCACAATGAGCTGCGAGTAGGAGCGAAGCACAGACAAGTCCATTGTAACAGTATGTATTGTAAATGTGTTTCTCATTTGGCAATAAATACTACCGTTAAAAGGTTTGGGGTTAGGGTTTGTTTTTAAGTCTCTTATGCTCACTAAAACTGCATTTATTGGATTAAAATACAGTACAAACAGTAATATTGTGGGGGGAAAAAAACAATGTTAATATATTTTGAAATGTAATTTATTCCTGTGGTGACAAAGCTGAATTTCAGAAGCCATTAATCCAGTCTTCAGTGTCACGTGATCCTTTAGAAATCATGTTAATATGCTAATTTGGTGCTCAAGAAACATTTCTTATTATTATCACCAATTCATAAAATAGTTGTGCTGCTTAATATTTCTGTGGAAACAGTAATACATTTTTTCAAGATTCTTTTATGAATATAAAGTTCAAAAGATCAGCATTTATTTGAAATATAAATATTTTGAAAATTTATAAATGTCTTTACTGTCACTTTTGATCATTTTAAATGTGTCCTTGCTGAATAAAAATATATTTCTTTAAAATCAAAATCTTAATGACTCCAAATGTGTTTTTTTTTTTTTTTGTTTTTTTTTTTACAGTATAGTCGATTATTGGCTATATTAATAGACAGCTTGACATCAAGTGGAAAATAACACAATACTACTCTCCTCCTCTGAATGCCAGTTCTTAACACTTGTAAACAGTCCTTGTAAGTGTAACTTTGAACATGAGTCTCATTTGAAATGAGGGCCAGGACAGAGTCCACATTCAAATTCTATTTAACGGTCGATACTGCACATAAGGTCTGAAAGATCACTGCTCTACGAAAACAAAGCTAAGATGTGAGACAGTGCAGATGTTTAGAGAAAAAAAGCTAGCGTAAACGTCATTTATCACCGCCTGCCCGTGTACTTTCATCTGAGAGAAATCCAGCATGCCACATTAATTCTAACTTCGCTTAAAAACACCATGTTACTGAGAGAGCCCTCTTGTTTAAAGATGGGCAAATCATCTCAGCATAGCACATGTGCAGACTGTTTGACAGAGTCATTTATCAAAAGGGCTTTTCAGGCAAACTGGTTAATGTGAGAGATGAGACTTTTTGATGTGATAAAGATACAACTGAGTAAAACTAAGCTGAAGTGTGTGTACTTTTTGCATGCTATGTGGGTAAAAATAGCCGTTACAAAAAACAAACAAAAAATTAAATAAAATGTCACAATCAGTCAAGTAATTATGATAATTTAGCTGCTAAGTATATTATAATTAGTGCTGTTATGTCAAACAACTTGACTTTTTTTTTTTAAATCTGTTGAGTGAATGATTAAAAAAAAAAAAACTCACTAATAATACTATATAAAACACTCACTAGTCACCATCTACTTGTGTAATAATGAAATGTACAAAAAGTATCACAAAATGAGACAACAAATCAGAATCTTTTTTGCTGAACAGAATCAAAAGATTTGAGTAAGTGGGATGAATCAAATTAATACACACTCACTGCATCTCAATATGCTTACTTTGCAACTACAGGTGAAAAACAGTACAGCAAAAGAGTAGTATGACCAAATGTATCATATTTTTAAAAAAGAATGTAAAAAGCACCCGGATGACCTACTACTAATGCTGGAAGCGCACATTCGATGAACACTTTACTATCCCATGAGGCCACAGGAAAGCAGTCATGAATGGCAGGTAAGCGACACAACTGACGCAGCAGGTCAACATCACAAAGGCAACATGGAGGATGCGGTATGCATACTACACACACTCATACTATATAAGAAATATTTTTTTAATGATTGTGAAGTAAACTGAAATATTTTACCTACTCAGAAAGCATGTGAAATCGGACAGTCTTTGTCATGTAATGCCAAGATTTGTCAGGCCCTTTTTTGGAGTCGATTCAACTTTTGGAGTTGACTCTCGATTCTCAAGCCCTATGAATCAATTATTTTTGGGATAGACCCCAAGCCCTAACTGAACGTCATTTGCTGAACTGACGTAACATGAGATCATGTGACAATGTGTAGAATACCTTTTGAAATGTGCATCACTGCATACTCTTTCACATGCTATAGCAGTATATAGTCTATTTTATTCAGTATGAAGTTTGTGAGAATTCCATTCCAAATGTAATTCCTGGGAATACTCACAATCATCCCATGTAGAGGAAGCTGTCCATGAACTTTGAACTGATTGGTTGCAGTCACCCCTTTGCTTGTGTACAGCAGCATGTCTGAAAACTTAGATACAAACGTTTTGATCAGCAGAAACAGACATTAAAAAAAAAAAACAACACACCAAAACAGACTAAAAGTTCAGTCTTACAAGAAAAAACATCCTCTGCTGCAAACCCTTCTTGGTGAGCTTATAAAGACAACCTTCCCTGACGAATTCCTGAAAGAGAAGCAGGAAACAAAATCAACTGTCATTCACAAGGCTGCAGATTATTAATTCTACTTTGAGATTTTATTAAAAAGGTGTACAAACAATTAAATACTGTAATTTATTAAATATAATGCAGAAACAAAACTGCAACTCCAGTTTCCTTGATTCTGAGGAACTCTTCATATTGTAAGATGCCAATATGTGACACTGAATCCATTATGCTTGCAGTATTGGTTCAGACAGAGCCCTAACCACTACATTACTATCATCCTGCCAGTGGTGTACCACAAATCTTAGAGACGAGCAATGAAACAAAGCAGTGATTGCCAAGACAATGAGCGTTTGTGTTGAGGTGAAATAGCTTTGCCAGTGATGGAAAACATACATGAAGTTATTTTTGTTACTTTCCTCTATATTTTTTCCTATTCTGAGCTGAAACATTATCTTCAAGCTTATAGATTTATCTTTTATATTATAGACTAGGGCTGGGACAATACATTGATTCTCGATTCACGATACAAAGAATCTCAGCTTTTAATTCAATGAAGACACACATTCTCTTAAAAAGGCTTGTTGATCTTGATGTTAATACAAGGTTAGTCCTCTGGATTAGAAACTTTCTTTCCTGCCGTCCACAGAGGGTCTGTGTCAGAGTTAATATGTCAGATGTGCTCACTTTAAGCTCAGGCTGCCCACAAGGCTGTGTTCTTTCCCCTGTGTTGCTTTGGAAATTGTGGAGAATTTTAAATATCTTGGCTCAATTCTGGACTCACAGGTGGGCTTTCTTCTCAGACAACTCAGTGGCCTTGAAGTTAGTCAGAATGTTTTATAACTTGTTTACAAATCCACTGTAGAGAGTGTATTATCTTTTCATATCCCGGCCTGGTGTGAACACTTCAACTGTAGATCGAAGAATAAACTCACCAGAATTGTGTCAATAGCAAGCAAAATTGTTGGCAGACCACAGAAGCCCTTAGTACAACTCTATGCTGAAAAGGCAAGGAAGAAGGCGAGGAGTATTCTTGCAGATAGTTCTCACCCTCTGTTTAGCCATTTTGAGCCCTTGAAATCAGGTAGGTGCTACAGAATCCCTCTTGTGAATAAAAATGTGCTTAAGCGGTCAATCATTCCAAACGCCATTAAAATTCTCAATCAGTGTTTGACAAACCAAATGACAGTGGCATGAACTGTAATTTTATGAAATGTGAATCTGTCTGCTTTTGTTGTTTTTAACATTATCTGTATGACTATTTTATGGGCTGGTGAGCCAAAGACAATTTTCCACCTCAGTGGACAATAAAGACATACAGTACAATACAATCTGATACATTCCGATGTATTGTGATTCACTCTCAAATTGATTCTGAGCTTAGTTTTTAACAGCAGATGGCACTACGTGCTTTAGAAACACCCATACTCTGCTTGCTTCCAGTTCCTTTACACACACCACTTAAACCTAAAGTAATCATTCATAAAGTTCGAAAAGGTTGAAGCGAATTACAAGGGTGTTCACAGTGGGCTGTGTTTACATTGATCTCACGTCATAAAAAGCATTCCGAGCCGAGGTGCAAGTTTACCAAAGGGACAGCAACCAAAGTCATTGAAGATAATCAAAGAACAATGGTAACAGCGAAAATTACTCACTGCTCTTAACTAAAGAACTTTTGTAGCTTTAATAATGATTAATCTATATTTAATTTAGGCTATAAATCATGCAGTTTATATCTGTTAGACAGGTAGGAAGGGCACAGGTAGCCTAAATATGACATTTATTATGGGTTTATGTGACGATTGTTCTAAGTTTACTTAAATTAAAAGTTTTGAAGCCTAATAAATGTAAAAAAAATAGCTTTCAATTACACTGTAATGTTGAATGGCTATACTTTATGATGGAAAAAAATCAATTTCATCGAGACACCAGTAGCTGTATTAGTATCAGTGATACTGGCCTTCATTCATAAAAATATGCCATTAAACAAGTATTTAAAATGTACTGTCTTCATGTTGTTTCTATATGTTGTTTTAATTTGGAGATTAACTGCAAAATTATTACATTATAAAATATATTAAAAACGTATAAAAACTTAAATGTGTTTTTAATTACGATTAATCACAGAAAAAACGTGTGATTAATCGAGTTAATTTTTTTAATCGATTGACAGCACTAATATTTAACCACTTACATGACCACTTGCAAGCCAAATGCACTATGGCTGTCCAGCACTCTTCTTCATGAGCATTTGAGTGTGGGTTAAAAACTAGCGTAGAGCGCTATCTGCTGTTAAAAACTAAGCTCAGAAATTCTCAAGAGAGAAAATATAAAAATCTATCCAGAATCATTGTATCGCGGATCGATGTATTGTCCCAGCCCTTTTACAGATTTCTGCCATTTAAAAAGTGTAATTCTAGCGCTGATGCTACATTTTAAACTACTTCATATTTACATTTTTGTCTGACCATGACCATAGTGTAAATGGCTCATAACGTTTTAAGTGGCTTATAACTTTGAAAGGCGATGTTCTATACAATCATGCATCCACCCGCTTTGACTAACCAAAACTTCATGTACAAGGTAACAACTCACTCTTCCTGGAGCTGTAAGGTTCTCAATGCCAATCAGATCCCTCTGAAGTTCTGTCAGCTTCTGAAAGTTCTCCAGTCGAATCAGACTGCTCTGCAGCTGAGCAGCAATCTCTGCAACTTCTTTTAAGGCCTCTGCGGAAATTGAACATTTACAAGTTTATTATCATCCTCAGATCAAAAATAAAAATGTTTTTCTAGTAAAACACTTATTTATCTGGGAGCAGGCCCACCTTTGCAGTCTTCATAGTCTCTGTGTTGTGGGGCGTAATGTTTACACAGACGCTCCAGGATGAGTTTGTAGTGCATGAGTCTCTGGATGGGCTTCAGCAGGAAGGTGTTGAGTGGTAGGTAGCACACCTTCTGTAGCTCAAACTCCTTATACACTGTCTCCAACTTCTTTACACGCTTTGTGGCTTTCTCAAGCTCTGTTAACACCTCATCATGCTTCTGCAGGTAGCCTGTGAACTCCTGAGGATATGAAGGCAACAACCTCAAGACATAAGTAATGAATAGGGGTGTGACGAGATCAAAATGTGATGAGATTTCTCGTCAAGGTGAAAAGCTGTCTCGCGATATTGCCATGACGAAGTTTGAGGGTGAAACTAGGATAGAATATTTCACCGCTTTGTATACATTACGCCTCCACTGTCGTTTTGCTTTGTATAGAAATAAAAACCATTTAATTCAGTTGGATAACGGTCACTTCAATCCCATCCAGCTCATATAACAGGAGCTGCAGAGCCGTACTAGTGCAGGAATCAGATTTCACTGATCACGTGACGAGAGTAAATGATGAGATGACTGACAAGACCATGGCGGAGGATTCGTTGCACAACAGAGCACAATGTCTCATCTTGTAGAACAGTGGTCGGCAATAGGCGGCCCGCGGGACAAAACTGGCCCGCTCGCAGCCAGATTATTTTGATAGCGGCTGGTTCTGAAATAGATCTGTCTGGAGAGCGCAGTTCATGGTTGCATAGGAACGACAGACGGGCCGCACTTTCCACGCGTTTTTAGACGCGACAAGTGAATGGCTCCTAATATTATATTCTTTGCAAACAGCGACAACTTCGTTGCAGATAAGACACACTGGCTTTGCATTCACAAAACTAGGTAGGATGAACGCATAGTTGTCTTTCCATTCTTCTATTTTTGCTGTCAACTTTCCTCTTTAGACTCTTTGATAGTGACTAGTAGACTCACCAGCTAGCTTAAATGTTAACATCACTCTGCACACAATGTAATAGCGTACCTCCAGCACGTAAATAATTTAAAAAAAAAATGCAGTTTAGTATGTGAGGATGCCAAGGAATAATTTTGAGTGTAAAAGTAGGCTACGTCAAATAATTATTACAATAAGTTAGGCTCCATTGTGTAACAAGCCAATTAAAATGATACACATTTATTATTTAACAATATGGAAAGAGGAAATATAACAGTTTGTTAAGAGCATGACTCAAACATGCCAATAATGGGCTTATTCAAGTCCTATTTTATTTTTTGAGTTATTTTTATCCATTCCGCATCTCCCACATATGTGTGTTTTAGCAAGGCGGTCTGTGTTGCAAGTTTGTGAATGAAGATACTTGCCAGGTTACGTGTCACTACCCTGCTTTATTAATTTACCCAGTGTAAAACCCGGACACTGCCACACAAATGTGGCTTTTTGTTAACGGCTGTCCTACTACAGGATTTAACACAGAGTAACAGCTCACTACAAGTTACAAAAGACACTGTAACAGTCTGTCACAGGCAATTCTAGTTGCATTTTTCATCAATTAATTTCTTAAATTATCCATTGACTATGTTCTGGCCCGCCATCTAGTGGCAAACTTACTTGCCGACCCCTGTAGAATGCGTGCTCAGCACCGCAGCTCCCTATTCACAGAGTACACGCGAAAGCGAAAGTAAAACGACAGCGCGCATTCAAACCGATTTTAATACCCCGCATTTTGAAAGGGGCTCTCTGATGCATGCAAATATCTCCCAATATGAAAGCTATCTTAGGCTGGGCTATGTAGTTGTAACCATCTCTTAGCTCTGTATCATGCATGAATACAAATTTGGTCTCTATTTAGTGACTTTGATTATGGTTGCACTTAATAAGACTAAAAGAAAAATAGGTTATTCATTTTACTGTTTTTGTTTCTATGATCAATTCGTGGAATGGAGTTTAGTTATGAGGTCAAAAGTTGTAGAAACTCATAAATCATGTACAGTTCTAAGGTTTGAAGAGACTCATATGAAAGCCAGTCAGTTGAGTTTGTGGCAAAACCTTTTACAGTGCTTAAGTATTTTCTTTTACGGCATATGATATTTCATACTCAGAAAGTAGAACTGAAATGGCATTCATTATAAAATGATTAGTTAAAACATTTCAAATGCACCTGCTTTTCTAGTTATGTATTACATCATTGAGGATTTCTTTAAAAAAAAAAATACTGTGTAAAATACTGTCTCTCGTCTCGTTCTTGTGAACTCAATCTCATGTCTCGTCTTGTTTGTGAGCTACCTGTCTTGCGCCACCCCTAATTATGAATGATCTAAATATGATTTTAAATTATGGATGATCTTTGGGAGTTTATAAACTTAAACTCAAAGTTGTTCTTGTTTGTAGAACCAAACTATAACCTCACCTTCAGAGCACACATGTTGCGCAGCATTACATCTCCAATTCGTTGGTAATCTCCTTTTACATGAGCGTTAGAGCGCCCCTCCCTGAAAACATGTTAAATTCATTAACAGCTAAGACAAAACATTTTTCCAATCATTAAGCAAATGAAAACTTGTATAACATTGTCAACAAGTTACATTGTAATAAATGAGAAGGACAAGTACCAGAGAGCCAGTCTTTGGTCAATTTCTTTGAGAAAGCCTCTGTGGAACTCATATATGGGGTCGATGTTGGAGAACAGTAGGGTCATGAGACCCTCAGGCATGGCATTTTCTTTAATCACTGCACTGCGGAACCACTGAAGACATACACACACACACATTCATGATTAGGCAGTTCAAAGCCAAACATCAAGAAAGCATCAAAAGAAAAAGCCCTCCTAATTGACACAACATAGAGCATACACAGTACAGACTCCACAGCACTCTTCTCCAGACAAGCTTCACACACTAAACTTGTTATACTCATGAGTCACAAGAACAGACAACTCTGCTCACCACTGTGATGACCTCCAGATCCTTCAGGTAAGTCCGCTCTGTTGTCAGAATCTCTTTAGCAATGAAGTAGGCTTTGTCAGTGGGATATCTCTGAAAAAGAAAGCATACTTAAAACCCCTCTTTGATTAAACCCTCTAAACACTATTTACTTGGCAAGGTAAGTTAATTTAACTAATTAAAGTTCTATGAAACAACTGTAAAATGTAGAACTAGAACATGACATGTAGACCTCAAACTTAGAACTCAGAAGTTAACACCTCAAACACAGAAAGCTGAATTTAACTTACAAATTAACATGGTTAAGAACTTCAAGGTTAAATGTAAACCTAATACTTATAATATAGAACTTAGATAAAAAACCCCAGAAAGAAGTCAGAAGTCAACCTCTAAGAAGAACCTAGAATTTAACTTAAATTAGCACAGTTTAGAACTTAGAAGTTAATGTAGAACTTATAGGCCCGGTTTCACAGACAGGGCTTAGATTAAGCCAGGATTAAGCCTTAGATCAATTAGGGCAATTAAGTAGCTCAGCGTTCCTTAGAAAAAAAACATTACTGGTGTACATCTTGAGAAAAATCAATGGCTCTGACATATTTTAAAGGGTTAGTTCACCCAAAAATGAAAATTCTGTCATTAATTACTCACACTCATGTTGTTCCACACCCGCAAGACCTTCGTTCATCTTCGTAACACAAATTAAGATATTTTTGATGAAATCCGATGGCTCAGTGAGGCCTGCATTGCCAGCAAGACAATTAACACTTTCAATGCCCAGAAAGCTACTAAAGACATATCTAAAACAGTTCATTACTACAGTGGTTCAACCTTAATGTTATGAAGTGACTAGAAAAAAACAAAATAACAACTTTATTCAACAATATCTAGTGATGGGCGATTTCAAAACACTGCTTCATGAAGCTTCGAAGCTTTACGAATCTTTTGTTTCGAATCAGTGGTTCGGAGCGCTTATCAAACTGTCAAAGTCACATGAAACGAGTAAACGAGGCTTTGTTACGTCACGTGTTTCGAAATTTCAATGGTTAACAACACTGGGGGGAGTTACTTTGGCAGTTTGATACGTGCTCCGAAACACTGATTCAAAGCTTCATGAAGCAGTGTTTTGAAACACTTGTAACGTAACAAAGCCTCGTTTACTCATTTCATGTGAAACAAAAGATTCGTAAAGCTTTGAAGCTTCATGAAGCAGTGTTTTAAAATCGCCCATCACTAGATATTGTTGAATAAAGTCATTATTTTGTTTTTTTAGGCGCACAAAAAGTATTCTCGTCGCTTCATAACATTAAGGTTGAACCACTGTAGTCACATGAACTGTTTTAAATATGTCTTTAGTAGCTTTCTGGTCATTGAAAGTGTTAATTGTCTTGCTGGCAATGCAGGCCACACTGAGCCATCGGATTTTATGAAAAATATCTTAATTTGTGTTCCAAAGATTAACGAAGGCCTTACAGGTGTGGAACGATGACAGAATTTTCATTTTTGGGTGAACTAACACTTTAAGATATGTCAGTGCAAGTTGCTTTCAGTTAAAACAGCTCAAACATGCACTTTAGTCTAGGACTAGGCTTAAAGGATTAGTCCACTTTTAAATAAAATTTTCCTGATAATTTACTCACCCCCATGTATTCCAAGATGTTCATGTCTTTCTTTCGTCAGTCGAAAAGAAATTAAGTTTTCTGATGAAAATATTCCAGGATTATTCTCCTTATAGTGGAATTCAATGGCGTTGAAGTAAACAATGGAGTAAATTATCAGGAAAATTATTTAAAAGTGGACTAATCCTTTAAACCTTGTCTGTGAAACCAGGGGATAACATATCATTGAAATTAAGGTAGAACTGAAAATATATAATAATATAGAAATTAATGTTAAAGCTAGCCAAGAACACTGTACAACCTTAAACAAAGAACCTAGAACTGAATTTAGAAATGAACAAACTGTAGCTTATAACTTAGTAAGTTAACCTAAAACTTATCTTTTGCAATGAATGTAGAACTTATACCCCCGGTTTCACAGACAAGGCTTAAGCCTAGTCCCAGACTAAAATGCATGTTTGAGCTGTTTTAACTGAAAGCAATTTGTACTAACATATCTTAAAATATGTCAGTGACATTGTTTTGTCTCAAGAAGCACACCAGTAATGTTTTTTTTTTTTTCTAGGGTAAGTTTATAAAAGCTACTTAAATGTCCTAATTTAACTAAGGTCTAATTCTGGTTTAATCTAAGCCCTGTCTGTGAAACCAGGCCATAGAACTTAGAACCAAGACATTAACAAAGAAACAAACATAGAAGGTAGCCTTAAACATAGAACATAAACATAGAACATAAATTTAACATGGAAATTAGAAGTTAGAATCAAGCTGTTAACACAGAACCTAGAAAAGCAAGGCAGAACTTAGAACTCATTTCAACTTAACTTCAATTAACTTGGCAATATTAAGTTAGTAATATTTGAAGAGAAGAATTACTTGAAACTTTAATATATTTAAAGTTTCAATATCTGATAAATCTTAAGTTGAAGGCAGGGCATTTTAGGTTAGCTGTGCACACCAAGGTAACAAAAAGCTAAAAAACTCCTTAAATCAACCCCAAAATCACAGGGTCATTGTCATAACAAGCTGCAATCTATCACGTCCCATCAAAGGCAATGCAAGCCAAATGGTTCTTGTGTTAATCAAACCCAAGCATGCCCTAAGATTTTTCAGCTCTTATTGAGGCCTGGGCAGGTTGGCATGCGATCAGTGTACCTTCCTCCTGCCCTCTTCGTCTTCCTCTAGTCTGGCACTGCCCACCTCATTCAAGATGGGACTCTGCAGGGGTGAGGGTGCCTGGCCGGGAAGACTGAGGGTTGACATCTGGAAGGAGGGCGACAGACACAGAGCACCCTTGGCATTGAAGGGAGACAGCTGTGGGCTGTCAATGGCTGTCAGTGAGTCTATGGGATGAAAAAAGAGAGGAAGATAATACTGTTAAGACAAAAGGCATAATGAAAATAATGATAATAATAATATAAAAGCCAATAAAATAGGTTTAGAAGTTTGTTAAATATTTAATAAAAATAATAAATCAAGATGCAAATAGTAACCACTTAGTAAACGCCTATTAACCACTCTGAACATGCTAGCAACCACTAAAGAACAAGCTATCAATTGCGCTTGCAATTGCACTAAAAAAACACTAAAAAAATACACACAAAATAGATATTCTTCATGCTTCTTGTTAATTCAGTAAACCTGTCATCCTGTCCTGAATCTGACAGATCAAAGAGACAATTCAAAGTGCTATTAACATAAAATGGCAAATTTTAGAAAATATTTGGTCAACAACAGAATCATTTACTTCTGCTATTTGGACAAAGCAGAACAGCGAAAGATATAATACACCAGGACACATGGCCGGTCCGACACTTTCAGCCATTTTTTGCAGCGCAATAAAACAGCAATGAGAGAAAAATAACATCCATTTCCTTTACCACAGACTATTTTATTAAAAAAAATGAAGATAAGAAACCTGAATACAAAAGCAAGATAACACTATGCCTATATAAAGAGGGACAAATATGAGAAGGGGGAAATGGTTTCTTCCTCAAAGAGGAGCAGCTCACGGGGGAAAACAAGAATGTGTGAGGCTGGGCATAAACAAGGAACTCCAGATAGAAAAAGGTGGCTTTACGACCCGGAAATAATTCCTGCCGGGGATTATCAGCAATACTGCTGGGCTGGTGAGCCGGCAGTGGTTTACAGTTTAACTGGAGTGTCCCGGTGGGGATGACATAGGAGAAGAGGGGAGGGAGAGAGGGGGTCTGGAGCCGGGGCTTGGCAGCCAGCCTGAGCAAACAGAGAGGCAGCGCTCTACACTAGAATGAGGCTGTGGAATGTAGCATAAAAAGTGTATCTGAGACTCTAAAACAACAGAAAGACTCGTGCTAGATTGTGTGTATTCTCCCATTTTGTATCAAATCCTAATGGTTGTTCATTACAGTTATAAACTATAGATATCAGAACTATGTGTTAACTAACAACTTGAAAATACTAGCAACAAACAACATGCATCCCTAAGCTACTGCATGAAGTAATCATAAACAGTATTTTATATGCACTTTTGTGAACAGTATCATCTGTCTTCTCTGCTAAGAACTTGCATGTAAATATACAGACACAAAGGACAGAATTGATTTCACTCTTGCTGTAAAGGTCTGACTTTTTAACCTATTTAGTAACTTATGTGTTACTAAATAGGTTAAAAAGTCAGATGTTTACAATGAGAGTGAAATCAATTCTTATCTGAACATACGTGTTAAGCATATATAATGAAGACCAGGGTTGCTATTAAATAAAACTAATAAAAATCATATTATATATATATATATATATATATATATATATATATATATATATATATATATATATATATATATATATATATATATATATATATATATACACATATACCATACACACACACACACACACACATCAAACAAAAAAAAAAAAACATTAAAAACTTTAAGTATTAAAAAAAAGTAATAAAAAAATGAAAGCTATATAAAAATATTAGATTATTAAACAAAAAAAAAAAAAAACTAAAAAGCTATAAATTACAAGAAACTTTAAAATAAAGTGGACATTGGAAATATAAAAAAAATTAAAGGTAATTAAAAAAAAATTAAGAAATACTATAATAGTATATATTCAAAAAAAAAAAAAAAAAAAAACAGTGATGGTGACAATTTCAGTATATTTGTACTGAAATGCAGCATGAATGATGAATCACAGGGTAAACAATAAATCAACACAGGAAGGCAAATGGACATCTGATACGGTCCCAGCATTAGCACCGTTTACGGATTTTGCTCATTTATTTCTGGGTGGCTGGTACAGTATTTACAACCATGTTCACTTAAGATTTGTACAAGCTAAAACAGATTAAGTTACTTGAAATAGTAATAAAAGACCAGGGCATTATCCCACATAGAAGTTAGCTTTCAATGTCATACCCATGATCCTTATTTATTATTTGCAACATCTAACATGTAGGTAGACGGATCAGAATGATGCCAGACACAGGGACTCCCAGCCTCTGCCATTATGGTGCTAGTTTTAACATTGTGTTCCTACATTTCTGCCCATCGCCTTGTTTTTCTCTAAGACTTTAGCTCTGTGTTCCACCACAAACTCTCAAAGAAATTATGATAAATAGGTGACTCGAGATATTGTTGACAGTGGCACTGATCCATTTCATTGAGAATAGCTCCTTAAATATAGAACTAATCAAAATAACACTGCAAACCACAAATCCTGAAAAAACGATTAAGGTCACATCCTCATAAAAAAAAGCATTCCAGCAGTTTAAGAAAAGTGTATTAGATTTTAATGAACACCATTGTATAGTTCAAAAAATGTTAGGTATGGACACAGGTTATAAGAGGGCTAAGGTTTGTAAAGTTAATCGTTTCACTTAAATAATTTTAAAAAGGATAGAAAAATGTCTGAAATCCCAGTTACCCAAAAGATTTTTTTTTATTTCAAAGGGGAAATATATGAAACACACACACACTCACACACACATATAAGTACACTCTATTTTCACATTAGCACATTAGTAAGGACCTTGATTTCTTAATTTCAGATTTAAATGTACAAAAATATGTATACTGAGGAAGCAAAAGGCAAATCACAAGGCAAGTAAAGAAAAGTTAGGCAAATCTGTTGAGGTTCTCTCTTATCAAATCCAAAAGCACCCCCAAAGCACTAAGATCTTTTATTTTTAAAACTAAACTAAAAATGCAGTATTTTGAGACATTGTGACTTACTTTTGTAATATAATATTATAGCATTTCTATTTGAAATGTTAGTTTAAAGTTTAAAGATTGAATTAAATAAATCAAGCTTCTTTAACTCCTCAAAAAACAAAATTATTTGGACCGTATCTGTGCAGAGGTCACTTCAGGACTGACTCTGCACCCATACATTAAAAAAACAAAGTTTGTAGTTTGTTATAAATACCAAAAACAAAATGCAAAACAATATTATTTTAATTTGAGACACCTTCGATAGCAATGAAAGTTTTACAATACTACATTGTAAGAAATGTTCCCTACTAATAACATGTTTATTTTACATCTCTTATAAGAAACACTTTAAAAAAAAAAAAAAAAAAAAAAAACCAGCCTAAAACTGCATTTTTTTTGTGCCAAGATTTGAAGTGTGCATGTAAACAAATCAGAACGCATCACTAGCTTATAAATATATATTTATCTGGGGAGAGAAAATAAAATGGTGGACTTCATTACTTACTAAGGACTGTATATATTATAAAAAAGAGGGTGTACCACATGTTTTGTAATGAAGTGCTAGGGTATGAATGATTCATTACTATACATTATAATAATCATGTTCCATGATATGAAAAATGCTCTTAAGAGACACTGTGAAGTTAAAACACTGATAGAGCACACTATGATTACGCATTAGTCCAAACTCAAGAGTGGCAGAACGGTCATGTTACTGGAACACATCCACAATCTGAGATACTGACGTATTTGATTGGAACAAGACCTGAGTTAAATACTTAAAAAGTGGCTTTATGTGTTAAATGGACAGTGAAATTGAAACTATAACAGCCCACATTCTAAATACTGTGGATGATATGAGAGATCACCACACATCCTAAGACTGGACCAGAAACATTATGGGAATCCATTAGTGCTGGCTTTGTGATGTTGTTAAAGTAAAAACAGCCAAAATTCCTGAATTACAGAGTTATTTACTTTGTTAAATAATAAGAAAAGACGTTAATTTTTACTTAATAGGTCACTTTATAAAGTAGATTTGGCAACACTTAATAATAATAATAATGGTCAATACAAAGAGAAAGTCAAAGTCATTGTGTCCATGAAGGGAGATCTGTGAATTCAGCTGATGTGAATGAAGCACTGTTAGGTGGATGGCCAAATGGTGCCTTGCCCAGAGTTTAAGAGCAGCCCAGGCCTGCCCTCGCTTGTGGGAGTAGAGAGAGGCTCCTGTAGTTTAAAAATAGGATGCAAATAAAAACTAAACGGGCCATCTTTCGCTTACTCTCAAAATGACAATGAGAATGACTTCTTATGGTTAATAACATGGTTGTTGTTTACTACAAAATAGATCACCTTAGTAGCAAATGGAAAGAAGAAAAAAAAAAAAAAAAAAAAAGGAGTTTAGTCCAGTTTTGGGTGGTATTTGGGATATTCACCTTTTTGACAGGAGAACAATCTATACTGGGTTTGAGAAAGCAAATGTAATACATTTAAATCATTAAAAGGGGATTGCCAAAGAAATGCAAAGGACAGAAGAGCCTGAATCACACAGTGAAGTGAAGCAGAGTAATATGGCAGGATATTAAATGGGATTTCAAGAAAAGAAGAGGAAATGACATCAAGACACTGTCTGCATTTCATCTTGAGCTCATAGAACTCAATGTACTCATGGCGCTCAGACAGTGTTATTCACTCCAGACCCCAGAACAGAAACCCAAGGCATTTATGTGGTCTGGATGTCATACAAAAACACAACTGCACAGAGCTGATGTTACCTATTAAGGCACTGTGTAATACTTTGCATTATTAGGAGTGCCATTTATTTTAATGTACTTGGTGAGGCATTAACAGGCAATTAAAGATCAAGTTAAACCTTCAAAAAAGACACCCAAAGGTAATAAGCACAGACAAAAGATTCAGGAATACATCTAAGTGCTTCAAAAGCAAATCAAAGTGCTCCGAAAGCAAACCTGCAGTATAAATCATTGAGAGAATATAGCCAGAAGTAGAGACACAAAAATGACAGTTTAAAAGAATAAAATAAAAATACTTCACTGAATTATAATACCTGAATAACTGAATCGTGTCGCTGAGGCTATTTTATAAAAAGCAGAAAAGTTCACCAATTTTGTATAAATCAAAAGGCACAAACAAATAGTTCTTAAACTTAAGTAAGAAATGTTCACTACATTCACATAAATGTGCCAGAAGTGGTCGTACTGTTAATGATAGAAACTTTACATTATCAGACCACAACTGTAATGGGGACAATTAAGTATGACTCTGGTTTTTATAGTTCCACATGCTCCTACGTGCATACATACTGTGCATGAGGTTAGAAGTTCTATATTACATTCACTTTCTTAGCAGTGGTATTGACAGCACATTACAATACTCAACCACTTACATTCTTTGATGAAAGTAAAAATCCACACTACTGTCCAAAAGTTTGGGGTCAGTACAATTAAAAAAAAAAAAAAAAAATGAATCATTTTATTCAGCATCAAATTGATCAAAAGTGACAGTAAAGACATTTATGTTACAAAATATTTTTATTTCAAATAACTAACTATTCACTTTCCATTTATCAAAGAATCCTGAAAAAAAGCACTACGCTTTCTACAAAAATATTTAGCAGCACAACTGTTTTCAACATTGATAATATTAAGAAATTCTTGAGCACCAAATCAGTAATGGCTGCAAAAAATTCAGCTTTGGCAGAAATAAATTACATTTTAAAAAACATTGTAAAAAAATATCACCGTGTCCTAACCAGACGGGACACAGCCACAACATGCGATAAAAGGTATCAGATCTTTTGTCCTAACCAGCTGTGGCATCAATACACGATTCTATTTTAGAAAGTTTCTATTTTTCTGCAATGTCACGGCTGGAACAACATAGAAAGTATGACAATGATAATCTCAGGTACTGTTTATGTGCTTTATTTAATGTTAAGAGCGTCTAATAGGAGTTTGAATGTCATTTTGCATTACCTTTATAGCCGCACTGAAAGCAACTGGATAATTCACCTCAGATCTTCAAAACAAATTCAAGACAAGAATGTTCAAACTGTAAACTCAATGCGAACAAACAAGTCTATTCTATGATAAAGATCGTTTCAGTCACTCATTATGTATTGTTAATAGTGTTTCAATGGTGTAAGAGTCGGAGTGCCAGGCCCACACGCTCTTCTGATTGGCTGTGATTTTTGATTGATTTTGTCTCTTAGTCGCGTTGCGTCTGGTGTGGACAGTCAAATCGCTTGTCGCTGGAATCCTATTGCATCATGTCTGGTTAGGACACGGTGTAAGAAACTTCTTTCAAAAACATTTTTAAAAAATCTAACTGACCCAAACTTTTGAACTTTAGTGTAAGCTTCTACATTTCTTTACATGCAGAACGTGGGTTAATGGCTACAATAGTCTACAACAAAAATCAAAAAATCAGGCATCATAGGCTTACACTGCAAAGCAACATGCACAGATCTGAACTTAAGACTCAGCTGTTAAAAACATTAAGTCAAAATGCAAAATTTAAAAGAGAAAATTATAAATGGCTCGAATCAGATGCCAAAAGACTGTTTTTGCCATTTACACATGCAACAAGGTCCAATCTGTGCCAGTGAGTGTCAGTGTAAATGCAGCCATATAGTCCAATAAGAATAGCTGAGATGCATAAATGTCTGAAAGTTAAACAGCAGGGGGCAGAGTGGAGCGAACTATTCTAAAGTAACAAACACAAAAATAACTTCGGCTCAAATTTGTTCTTAACAACAATGGCTGTCAGCTCCACTGCTAATTAAATCAAAGCCCTGAGTAGAGTGGCTCACTACTGGAATAGACTCATGCAGTTATCCTGACATGAAAGTACCTTTATACATGCATGTAAAGCTTATCTTAGTAATGTGTATTTTTTCCTTATTCATATTCATAAAGTGAGTTATCTTCTTCAGACAATTCAGTTCAGTGGTTGAATGAATATTTGAACGGTTTTTAGGACCAGTTTTTAGGAACAGAACCGGTTTTTAGGTCAAAACATTTAAAGAGACAAGAACTGCAAGAACCTCTAAAAATATTAACTTAAAATATTGCAAATGAAGATATCATGATAAGATTTCCATTTGATTACCTTTAAATGCTAGATAATCTTTTATTTTATTTAATTATTTGTTTACAGCATAATACGTCAGTAAAAGATTTGATGTTCACTTTAAGAAGTTGGAAAGTTCTTTACTCTGGAAGAACAAGAGCCAGGCATATTGGACGTGTCATCACTTTCTGGCTTTAAACCTACTTTATAAAATTGATTTGTGCCATATCTAATGCATACAGCTATTATCGCACTTCTCCATGTTGTGCGGCCCTAATATGGAAAAATCATGGAATGCGATAAAATGCTTTTTTAAATGCTTTTTTCTAGGCTTCAAATGCTCATAAATTTGAAAATGTAGTTTTACGTGCATAAAGTGGTACGGATATCACAATTTTAGGTGATATATCCATTTAATTTCCCCCTTCAAAAGGTCATAGCGCAACTTGCAGCTTGTAGCCATCCAGACTACCAAGATCAAATGTCAAACTAAACAAAGTTAAAATGACTGAACTATATAATCTGAAAAATGCAAATGAATCATGCAACCCTACAAGAACTAACCCAAAAACAAACAAAAAAAAACCAGAATGAATTAACACCAAAGAGAGAGAGAAGTAGTACACTGGAAAAGGCACGTAAGAAAAAAGCAGTAGATTGAAGCGCTAACAGGAAGTGCCAAAACTATAAGTACTGATTATATTAGGATGAGGTGTAGAATTAAGTGCTTGGTCGTGTTCTGCATTAAAAACCACCAATACTGTTGCCATTTAATGGGGGTCATGCTACATTTTAAGATGGGTGGGGCCTGGAGGAGGCTCCCCAATGCTAAGAGCCCTGAGATTTTGGCATTCCAGCAGGAAGCTGTCTAAATCAGCCTCACTCACTAGTGGGTTGCTGAAGAAGAGGTTATGATCTGGAGGCAGACCTCCATCCGACCCCCAGTCGGAGTCGGAATCTGAGCTGCCGTCAGCCGAGCCCTCTGTGGTTGTAGGCGGATAGCTGAGCTGCTCCAGTTGCTCCACCAGATCATTAAACTGCATGGCCGAACTGTCTTCCGAACGCACCGAATACGCAGGGAAGTTAACCATCGAACTGGCCTCAGAGAGGTTCTCGGAACCAGGCAGACGCAAGGAGGATGAAGAGTCAGGTCCTCCAAAGCCAAGCGAGCGAGTCGCCAACAGAACCTAGAGGAAGGTTATCCAGCGAGCTACACTCGGAGCGATTGTTAACCAGGGAACTGGTCTCGGATCGGCCGAAAGCATTCTCGGAGAACGCGCCAGAATTACCGTTAAGGTCCTCGAGACCGAATGTAGCGGGCTGCACGGGGATTCTATCACCGTATTCGAATCTCTCAGGACCTTCGTCAAACCCATAACAGTAGGCTTCCGCACCACCAGCGTAAAATGAGATTTCAGCTGGATCATCATCTATATACTCTTCGCTAACATGAAGCTGCGTGCAGGCCATCGGGATCTGGTACGACATCTGTTGGACGCGCATTAACTCCGCCTCAAACGCTTCAGGTGTGAAGAAACCCTTTTTCGCCCCAACGCTTAAGCCACCCACCCCTACTCCCTCGCTATCCTCATTGCCATTTTGGGAGGGCCGTGCACTAGAGGAACTACTCTCTACACACACAAATGAGGGGCTGCAGTCTCCTGCTGCCTGGATATGAGTGGCACCTGGGAAGGCGTAGGTGGATTGGGAGTTCTTGATGGAGTCCTGCTGCGTTGGGCTGGGGGCTCTTGGAGGCTGCTGCGTCTGTTGAAGATTCAGAGGCTGGTTCGCGGGCTCTGTCCGCATAGGTGAGCTGGGGGCATGCAGGGAGTGGAAAGAGGCGGTGACAGAGGAAGGAGACACGGGAGCCCTTAGACTGTCGTTAAAAGACAGGTTCTGTAACGGATGGGTAAGGTAAAGAGAGTGGATGAAAACAAAGTGAGTTGTTTTTGTTCTTCATATTGGTATTGGTTGTCATAACTTTGGTTGGTTGTGTCGCTGATCTTAGACTCTACTGACCTGTTTGAGCACATCAGAAGCCAAGGAACGTGTCGACATGCGAATCTTACTGTTCCTCCTGTAGAAACAGCATTATCAGTGCAAAGATGAACAACATAGAGAGAGAAGCACCACAAACAAAAGAATAGATATTCAAGTATAAAAAATGGTTTCAGGTGAGAAAAAAAATATTTACCTCTGGTAAGGGGTTCTTCTCAACCCGCTGTCCCTTACATACTCAACAAGCTGTTTCTGCGTCCTCCCACTGTTACATATACACAATGCGTTTTAACAAACCAAGTCAAACACATTCTATTACCTAGAAGTAGGGCTAGGTGGTACAAGCAACAATTTATAGTCACAATATTCTTAAAAAAAAAAAAAAAAATCAGTGACATACACTACCGTTCAAAAGTTTGGGGTCGGGAAGGTGTTTTAATGTTTATGAATGAAGTCTCTTATGCTCACCAAGGCTGCATTTATTTGAAAAATACAGTAATATTGTGAAATATAAAATTTATTATGACTTTTCTGTTTTTATATATTTTAAAATTTAATTTATTCTTGTGATGGCAAAGCTGAATTTCTTCTTATTATTATTATTATTATCAATGTTGAAAACAGTACGGATTAATATTTTTGTGGAAAACATGATCGATTTTTTTCAGAATTCTTTGATGAAAAGAAAGTTCAAAAGAACAGAATTTATTTGAAATAGAAATATTTAACATTATACATTTCTTTACTGTCACTTTAGATCAATTTGATTAATTCTTGCTGATTAAAATTATTCATTTATTTTTAAAAATTCTAACTGACCCCACAATTTTGAACGGTAGTGTACATCACATGGAAAAAATTACCAAAAAAACCCTACAAAATAATTTAAAAAAAGGTCATATGACAACTTCCAAACCAATCACTTTCTTTAATTTGAACAGTGCAAAGAAACCACTTTATCAATAAATAATTTTTTTTTTTTTTTTTTTATTAAAAATCTAAATAATCATGGATAGCCTTCCATGAAATAATGAAAACTTTTTTGGTGACTTATGTCAGTAATCTCCAGTACCTGTAAGTGAGGCAGATGTTCAGCAATTCTGATTCAGTGCATTAATTCAGAGAAGGATTTTTCTAATTGATTTAATTAGTAAGTCTTCTTGAACAATTCATTAAAATTGGCTCATATGAAACTTATAAGGACAATTTAATAGAAAGACATGTTTTCTGTGAACCAGCACTAAAGGCCCATTCACACCAAGAATGATAACTATAGAGATAACTATAATGATAACTATTAGCACCCACACTAGCATACAATATTATTCTGTTTATTCTAAGCGCACACGACAATTTTGTCGCCTGGCGCTTTAAATGCTCGAGCTCTGAAAGCAGGATGGATTCTGATTGGCTGTCAATGTTTTGTTGTTCATCAGCTAGAAAAAAGTTCTGAAAGTGATCCCAAGAATATCGTTATAGTTGTGTTGTGGACTCTGCTTTTCTTTTAGATTTAGAATGATTTTTAGAAGTATATCTTTTTTGTTATCATTATAGTTATGAACCTCGGTGTGAACAGGCCTTAAGAAGCAGCGCCGGAAACACTGGCATTATCACAATCGAAGCGATACTCAAATATTTCTTTCGGTATTTTAACCCAATAGCACATGTGCACCTGTATCTGAAGGAGGATCCTCTGCTGAAGAAGATGGCTTTGGACTTGGGCTGAGGCTGGTCTAACAGACGGAAAAATGAGTGATGTTCCACACAGTTCTTCCAGAAGATCTTACACTGATCTCGACTGCCCATTAGAAATTCCAGCGTATCCTGATGAGGACCCTGTGGAACGAAACCTTGATCAGTCACTGAGAAAAGATTGATCTTAAGAACTTCCATCGTAGATGTAAGGCAACAAGAGGAAACATGTGGTCTTAATTCTTAGCAACCCATGAAAGTGATCCCAACAGAATAACAAACGTCACTTGGAACACATTTAAAATGTTTACGTGGGGTATAAGATGACCCATCCAACTAAACTCCAGAGTTTCAAAACATTACTTCTAGATCTTATTATGTGTCAAGTCTCTGTTGATTCTGTATGTCCCAGGAGTCCTTAGACTGATTTCACTGCTTTGTATTTCTCCAAAATTGTGTCTTTTAGTGGAGGTATGTATTGGCATCCTGACAGAGTCTTCTCTCATGAAACTGTTTCCTTGTTGTCATATTAGACTTTATTCTGTCCCTTAAGGTAGTATCTACATGTTTATAAATGTACATATTAATATTATATAAGAATATATAATATAAATGTGATACCCACATGAACTTCTGGGTGCAGTTTAATTAGAAATCGTTTCCTCTTGAAGCTCAGCTTCCGAATCTTGGACCAGTTGAAGGTGTTAATTTTGGTGTGGCCCTGAAAAAAAAAAAAAAAAAATCAATATTTATAACAAAACAGATATATAACAATACGTGCATATATACACCTTTGACTAAATATCAGCTGAATTCTATATTAATGCACTAAAAATGCACCCATATTTGGACTAAAATAATGCACTAATAACACCTTTTTTAGAGTTCTACGGAAGCAATTATTTTCACTAAGACAAAGTACCTGAAAGACCTGCAGGCCCATGTGTGCTACAGCCAGGTTGATCTTGGTGCCTTCTCGGTCAGCAGCGGGATGAAAGCGAACCCCATACATCTCCAGTTTACGAGCAATCTCCAGAACCTGGAAATCTGATTCTGCTGGGGTCTGCCCCCTACAGGCAAGGGAGCAAATACAAAAATTGTAGAAAATATTTAACAAGTGAAACATATTACCACAGCAAAAATAATTTAGGTAATACAGTATTGTGAAATATTACAATTATAAATAACTGTTCTATTTTAATATATTTAGGGCCCGAGCACCGATGGTATGAGGACCCTATTGTAATTGCTCAGTCAATTCTTCTCCGAAATGAATTACATTTTTGAGGGCCTAAACATGCTCGAAAACTCATGAAACTTTGCACACGCATCAGAAGTAGTGAAAGTTTACGTATGATATGGGTTTCAGAATTAGGTGTGGCAAAATGGCTCAATAGCGCCACCTACAAAATTTCAATTAAGCGCCCTTCACCCTACGTTTCACGTACAGGTATGAAATTCGGTAGACACATGTAACAGCCCAATATCTACAAAAAAGTCCCTGGGTACAAAATCTGTAAACCCAACAGGAAGTGAGATATTTTGAAAATTCACTGCAAAATTTGTTGCAGTTTTTGCCATTTCCAGACATTGTATTTTAAAGAACTCCTCCTAGAGCTTTAATCAGATCAACATCATATTTGGTTAGTCTAATCTAAAGGGCTTTGCGGCGTTAATTTGCGTAGATCTTGACTTTTCGTTGAAGGGCGTATCCGTGGCGGCCTGACAAAATCTGATGTTTCGCCATGAAAGAGGAAGCTGCTGTAACTCCTGTGTCCGATCTGCCTCAAACTTCACATGTGATAAGAGTCCTGGCCTGAAGACATCTATATGCCAATAGTCAGTTAGTCATAGTGCCACCTGCTGGCAACAGGAAATGGCATGCTTTGCACTGTAATTCACTCCCAGAATTCACCTTGGGTAAGTGCTAATGTATGCGATTAACGCCACGAAATAGGAAGTTGTTGTAATTCAGGCATATAATGTCCTATCTGCTCCAAACTTTACATGTTTGATAATAGTCCTGGCCTGAAGACATCTACATGGAAATATTCAGTTATAGTCAAAGCGCCACCTGCTGGCAGCAGGAAGTGTTTATTTATCCGCTTAAATGACTATCGCCCACTGTTCACTGTTTTCCTGAGGCCACCGGGTGGCGATGAGCCCGGGTGCGAGGGCCCTTTCATCGCTGCTTGCAGCTTTAATTTGAAATGTAATTTATTCCTGTATGATGGCAAAGCTGAATTTTCAGCAGCCATTACTCTGGTCTTCAGGCACATGCTTCTTCAGAAATCATTCTAATAAGCTGATTTGGTGCTCAAGAAACACTTATTATTATCAATGTTGAAAACAGTTGTGCTGCTTAATATTTTTTGAAAACAATGATATTTTCAGGATTGTTTGATGGATAGAAAATGCAAAAATAACAGAAATTATATGAGATACAATTTTTGAAACAATGTTTTATATATTCTCACTAAACCCATATCCTCCCATTTCTAAGCAAAGTGTGGGGGATGGGCAAACATATACCATTAATGTTGTGTAGCTTTCTGGCTAATCGTGGGCAAATGTTAGAGCAGTGCCAGATCATTTTGCTATTTTGCTCATCCTTTAAGCTGTTCAATCTGCTTAAGCCCCTCCCCTTCCCTTGTGGCCGTATGGCTAATAAAGAGCCTTGAGCCACTGGATTACAATCACAGCCTCACATAGCCGCTGACACGGCCGACCTGCAATACTTCTCTCACACCCAAAGCCTCAGATTAAACCCACCGGAACTGCATCATTACAAAGAGCCAAAAACACAGGGCTCATACGCCCGAGACTTCACATACAAAAAAAAAAAAAAAAATTCATATTTTGTTTTTAGAAGGTGAACAGTATTGTAACTAGATTTTAACATTTACTGAAGAAAATCTAGGTGCTAGGTGGTTGCTGTGGTGTTCTGTTGCAAGGTTGCTTACTAGCCTAAATGAGAAAGACCCATCCCCTTTTTTCTTGACTCCTAAGATATTCTTACCCCTAGATATGACTTCAAATCTATTGTTTTATGTAAATTTCCCATTTAAAAAAAAAAAAAAAAAAAAAAAAAATCAATAATAAGTACAGTATGATTGCTTACAAAATAGCACACATACCACAAAGTTTAAAAGGATTAGTTCACTTTAAAATGAAAATTACCCCAAGATTTACTCACCCGCAAGCCATCCTAGGTGTATATAACTTTTTTCTTTCTGATGAACATAATCAGAGATATATTAATAAATATCCTGACGCATCTAAGCTTTATAATGGTACTGAACGGAATCAACAAGTATGAGCTCAAGAAAGTGCATCCATCGATTATAAATGTACTCCACACAGCTCCAGGAGGTTAATAATGGCCTTCTGAAGCGAAGCAATGCGTTTGTGTAAGAAACACTTTATCCTTCTTTTGTATGTTGAATATGGAAGGCATAGGACATAGCATAAGCGTTTTGAACTGCAAGAGGTTAAATACGGAAGGCGGTCTGACAGAAGCTAGATATTTTACTTTATAACTTAATGAATATGGATATTTTTCTTACACAAACACATCGCTTCGCCTCAGAAGGACTTTATTAACCCCCCAGAGCCATGTGGAGTACGTTTATAATGGATGGATGCATTTTCTTGAGCTTCATGCTCGTTGTTTCCCATTCACTGCCATTGGCTGCGTCAGGATATTTATTAATATAACTCTGATTGTGTTCATCAGAAAGAAGAAAGTCATATACACCTAGGATGGCTTGACGGTGAGTAAAGCTTGGGCTAATTTTCATTTTTAAAGTGAGCTAATCCTTTAAGCATCATTTATTCCTGTACCACGAATGGTGCGGAAAGAGTTCCGCCTAACTTTTAACAGGGTTTAGGGGTTTCACTTTAGCATGAGTAACAAATACATCATACAATTACAAATATGCTGTTCTAACATTTAAGTTTCTATCATTATTTATTTACTTAAATAATGGTCCATTCAAAGGTTGTAGAAGGATCATCTGTCCTATATTATATTATGTCTAATAGTGTCTATAAGCTCTTAAAACAATGTCTTTCCAAAGTTCAAGCAGAAAGAGAATCTGAACTCTACATTTAACTGCCTCTAAATCTCTTAAACTGCTACACACAACAATCACTTACACACTATCAGATCTCTTTTCACCAAATAAACTCAGCACCAAATGGAAACAGACTGTCATTCAAGATATCCAGGGGAGTCTGTATTTAAAGTTCAGTTAGATGTTTCATTCGAAACAAATGGCTTCTCATTCCACGCAAATGCTTCCAACTGATCTGGACATGTCAAAGATAAAGTTACTTTTGTGCCCATAAATTCTCTCAACTGATTCCCGGTGGTCAGCTCAGTGAATTTACAAACACAAAGCTTGACAGTCTAAGATAAATTTAAGAGGAACAATGCGCAAGCCTACACCTTCAAGCCAAAACAATAAATGTCTTACGTGTGTCTGCGGTGGAGCTCCATGATCTTTTCTTGCACACGTTCCTGATATGGCAGCAATTTATTCATCTTCAGAAACTCCCTGTCTGCTATGTCATCATAGTCACCGATCTCAGCTGTGTGGGGGGGGGGAAGAGAAAAATAATGGTTAAAAGACAAATAAGAATGTCCAAGAAAAAAACAAAAACAAAAAGGATCTATGTTTTAAACTAGGCTGGGCGGTATATTGAGTATGTACGATATACCGATATATTTTTAATATACAATATGGAATGAGGCGATGCCGTTTATATCGATATACAGTAGTTTTAAACAAGAGCATCTGAAAAACAGAGGTGGATGTCGCAGAGTGCTGCTGCGGGGGAAATGCATATTACAATTTGGCTTAAACATGAGACATGCTTAATATTAAGGGCTTTAAAAATAACTCGTAAGATTAAGATATAGTTAACACGTAGGCCTATGGTTTAAAGCGGCTTGCCCTGTCAGATGCTCGGACAGATTCATGTGCTGACAGATTTTTGCGCTGTTTAATGCTTTTGTGACGTGATGTTTTCCTAAGCGCATAACTTACACTTCACAGGTATATTCTCAATCTGTAAATGTCAGAAAGTCATACAAATTTCTCCATTTTGCTGTCAGGAGTGGACGAGCCTTCTGCTAGCGAATCTAATCTCCTCTAAACTTCATAGACTGCTCAATAGAATGGGATCGACTAAAATATACATTTTGATAAAATCCAAATAGAATCCTAAATCCAAATAGAAAAATGTAGAAAATACTGAGATATTTACCGTATATCACCATTTAGCCAAAAAATACCGAGATATGACTTTTTGGCCATATCGCCCAGCCCTAGAGTCAGTATGTTTTTTTTTGTTTTTGTTTTTGTTTTGTTTTTTAAAGGAAATGAATACTTTTATTCAACAAGGAAGCATTAACCAAAAGTGACAGCAAAGACATTTATGTTATACAAAAGACTTCTATTTCAAATAAATGGCATTCTTTTGAACTTTCTATTCATCAAAGAATCCTGAAAAAAAATGTACCACTGTTTCCACAAAAATATTAAGCAGCACAACTGTTTTCAACATTGATAATATGAAATGTTACTTGAGCACCAATCATCATATGTGGCTGCATTTACATGGACCCTAATAATCCGATTGTAATCAGACTAGTAGCGCAGTCGGAATAAAAAGTAGAAAAAAACGTAGAATAAAATAAGTAGCAAGTAGAATGACGTCGAATAAAAAGTCACATGTAACCATATCAATCAATGGGAAACTCTGTATATTCGTGCAGTGCGCATGTCAAAAAATCAATTCCGATTTGAAGCTTGTTACATATAAACGTGCACATCAATCCGATCACTTTATTTAGCCTTCATGTAAACACTACGTTCTGTCCATGTAAATGTAGCTACTAAAGACTGGAATAATTGCTGCTGAAAATTAAGCTGTCACCACAGGAATAAATAACATTTTGAAAATTGAATGTGTTATTTTATTACTGTATTTTTGATCAAATAAATGCAGCCTTGGTGAGCATAAGAGACTTTTCAAAAACATCTTCCAACCCCAAACTTTGAAACGGTAGTGTAAATATTACATTCTTGGGGGGGTTGTACCATTAGACATTTTACTACCTGAAAATAACCTAGCAATGTATAAAAATGTCAAATTATTTGACATTTCAAAAGACTTATTGACCTTTACATACAGTCAAGAGGGTCTGCTAATCCTCATCTCTATGACATCATTTCTGTTTTATGTTTTTTCCCCTGCATGTTTCTGAACCTAGTCATTTTTTACATTTTTTTGCACCCCTATTCATAAATACATATTCAGGTCACTGAATGTATGCATTCCATTTGTAATGCATTTTTTGAATAAATGAACAGATTTGGGAAAAAAATAAATCATGTCAATGACCAACATTACAAAGCAGAGACACAACAGAATTAGTGTGACAACAGATTTAAAACATGGAGGAAACTAACTGATCTCAAATTACATACATTGCACCAAATGAGAGGCAAGCAGGGCAGCAGTGTTTTCTGTACAGTTCAGTCGACCATCCATTAGATCCCTCTTGATTTGCAGAGAAAACAAGTACCTGGAGAAAAAGCAGATAATTACAAGCACTGTTCACCTTGTCCGTATATAAATTATGGATGGTGATTTCTAAACATCCTACCTAGTAAACTCCTCCTGAAGCTGACCAGGATCTGGAGGAAAGAACTTCACTGACAGCCGAAAGAGTGTGTTCATCGGCCCTATGGATAGTAAGTACAAACACACAGGTTCAAAGACCCCAAGATCCTCTGATCTCTAAACACAACACAAAGCAGAAAGCGTACTTACGTCTCACTTGTTTCATTATGAGCTTGGTGGGCTCCAGCCAAACCTGTAGAAATAAAACAGTCCAAAGTAATAAGACTGGCATTTCAGCTTTTAACCACCTTATAAACTCGAAGCAATAAATAATACAAATAATCTCTCACTCTTTCAAACTACATCTGTTTTTGGTCTTTGAAGCAAGCACTAAAACTGAAGAACATCATGGTCACAGAGGCCACAGATGAGATCTTGAGATGGTGACCACACCAAAAACATATTTCAGGGATTTTTGGAAAGTTATTATCGGCTCCTATTCAATTGCCCCGGGATATGCACTCTTTTAATTCAAACCTCTGTGCTTGCCTGTTTTGAGGTCTTGCATGATGTAGATGATCAGTTTTAATTGTATGTGTCTGTAGAGTCTGTAGACACCCTGCTCCTCACAGCACATCTGGAGTTGATTGTGGCAAGAATGTACCTTTTCTCACTCCACCTCCAGCTCCTTCTACCCCGCTGACCTCTCAACTTTTGTGGAATCATCACAACAACCCCATACACACATTCCACACCTGATTCGACCCTCTCCAAATAAACTAGCTTGGCAAACTCAAAAACAGATGGCCAACAATGTCTCTAGTGTTTATATCAAAATTACTTATTAAAGTTTGTTGACAAAGGTTTTTTTTAAATTGTATCAATCAAAGAAATTGAGACAAAAAAGATGAATTATGGCGATAATTAAACTGCTATGCTAGCGGGTTTACACAGCATCAACAATAGTCCTTTTTCAGCAGTACCTCTGTATTTTTCCCATTTATTTTCTCCATAGCGATTTTAAAAATATATTTTAATAAACAGTTCTAAGTAATGAACCAAAAGAAAATAAAATAAAAAAAATCATTTACTCACCCTCATGTCATTCCAAACATTTATTTTTTCTGTGGAACACAAAAGATATTTTGAAGAATGTTGGTAACCAATTTTTTTTGTTCTTACAATGGAAGTCAACTGGAACCAAAACGGTTTAGTTACCAACATTCTTCAAAATATCTTTTGTGTTCCACAGAGAAAAAAAACAAAAAAAAACAAACAGGTTTGTAATGACATGAAGATGAGTAAATGATGACAGAATTTTTATTTTTTGGGTGGAGTATCCCTTTAAGCCTATTCATTATATATATAAAAAAGCCTTTCACTGGCTTATAAAATCATTCACAGTTAGTTGGTAAAGCACACAAACACAAACAATTTGCCAGTAAATTAAGATTATAGTGACTACGTAACTAAATTTGGGGCTTGCAACACCAAACACAAAAATAATTAAAAAAAAACAACAAAAAAAACTGGTTTCTTGTAAACTCCTCTCATCCATCACTGGTCAAACAAAAAGAGTTCCATCCCTAACTCACACCATTGGCTAAGCCACAGTTGCAATCAACCTACCAATGATTACTTATCATTTTCTCTCCTTATTAAGTAAGGGAAAGTATTTTAAGATTGAAAAATGACATACTTCACCTTAAATGTTTTGTTTCTACATCAGGCTGGATCACGTAATCCTTTAAATACATCAAATTTTGACTGGCACAGCACACAGAACTGTTTAATAAACTATAAAGTCTTCCAGTGTGTAGTAATTCTGTATAAAGGTATTCTTTTAATGACGCCCATTTGTAGGTATGTTATAAAATATAAAACTTGTGTTCTTTAAGTTTGAATGTCTGTATCAGGTAGGTTTAAAGGGAACAGCAAACCTCTGGGGCCCAGAGAAAGGCAGCACAACTAACATAATACACCTCCTCGTCTTTTAAGAGCTTAGCCGGGTTTTCAGAGGAGCAGGCAGTTCACAATCCCGTCTTTGTGTGAGCAGAGGGACTGTTTGTCAAGTGGCCACTTACCCAGTTCATCTGCAGGTTCTGGAACTCCAGACCAAAATAATCGCTCTCAATGAGATTGATCCGTCTGAACACCTCAGAGAAAAGAGATTGCCCATCCGCTCTTGACTACAAGAAAGAGAAAAAAACAAGACATTCAGAAATGGAGAAAAAAAAATAAAAAATTATATTATACACACACACATATATATATATATATATACACACAAGTTTTTTTTTTTTTTCCTTTTGGTCACAATAATGACATTAATGACAGCTGATTAATAATTACAATTATCGATTTAATTGTCTTACCACTCAGAACATTATTCATTCACACTAAAATTATTCAATCATACAACAATCACATAAAATGTATGATTTCCTTTAAAGCTATGTTAATAAATTTTGCTCAGAAGTAGGACAACAAGAATAATATTTTAAATACTAAATTAGTTTTAGAAAATAAATAAATAAATCCACCACTTTCCATTCACACTGACCTGATTATAATATTGCGCTAAAATAATATTGATTGTTATTGTTATGAATATCAGTATATTATGCATTAGTAACATTTCAGAAAGAGGACATAAAATGCCCCCCCAAAAAAACTTCCTTGATATAGATGGCTAAAAATCAAGCACAACTGCAGTTATTGCATATAACTGCAATTAGATCAAATAATCACATCAAGTATAACTTATTCCAAGTACAATGTTACAGCTCATTTCAAATTTTTTAGATTATGGGGTTGTGAGAAATATTTCTGTGGAAAAGCAGCTGCGTCTGCTATGAAGTCGCTCGATATTTGAGGCTAATGGGTGTCAGTGGGAAATATCTGTGGGCTATCTGAGTAATTCTCCACAGTGTCCTAAACCAGACACAAGGCCACAACACATTCAGTCTCTGAGATCAGCTGGACTGTCTGATGTAAACATATAGCTGTGAAAGGCTAGGAGAACATCTGAGGACATTTCAGAGCACACAGGCGGTTAAACCTGCTTAAATGGAAAAGGGTTTTCCCTCTAAAACAGACTCAGGGGTTTGTCATTACAAAATGAAGGACTAATTACTATGTACCCAGAACACACTGCACTTGGGTTTTGCCATTCGAGCCTGTGACTTTCAGGGAAAATTATACAGCAGACAGCTGTTTGTAATGTGAAATGTATTTTTGAAAACCATAAAAACAGACTGAATTGGGCAGGCCTGATTGTTACCCTTGAGTTCTTCGGTACATTCTAAACTTGACTGATTCTTTCTGCCTTTAATACACTTTCTTAAGTAAAGAATGTACTGTCTGTGCCAAGCAGGGCAGGTAAGCACCTTCCAAATGGCTTCCTCTGAGCTCTGCCAAAACCGGCATCAACATGCACAACAGAGTCAGCGCAAAGAGGAGGATACGGAACACTCAAAGAGAAATTAATAAGAAATAATACTTGATATGGAAGCTATGAATGAATTAGAAGTACAAAAAAAAAAAAAAAGCTTTTTTTGATGGAAACATTGCTTGTGTGTTAGAATGCACATATTAGCTGGACCAGCCTGAAAAATCATTTTCAATAGCATTTATTTGATCATAAGAAGCAAAATTAATGATACCATTGTTAGAATTTAATAAAAAAACATCAGGGCAGATTTCCAGATTTGATTCTGATTCATAAGATCTCAATTTGATTCAGATTTAGGATAAATTCTCAACTTCATTTGGGTATATTTCAGTTATAAATGTTATTTATAATCTTACTTGGATATGAAAGAAACCTATTGTCTATCTACTAATGCTTATAAACTATATATATTAAATTATATAAATTAAACAGTCACTGTCCTTCTTAAACTATTCTTAAAAAAAAAAAAGAACTGCCTCATAAGGGTCACTTATTTCGGGAATCGGGCTGTGCTGTATTTTCTTTATTCCCTAAAAACAACCTTGGTGCGGAATTGATATCGGGGTCGTTCAATGGAAGATTTAATTTGAAAATCAATATTTTTATATATTTGAAATGAAATCAGTGAAATGCCTTTTTCCATTAAAGTAGATGCATTAAGCAAGGATGCAATAAGTTTGTTAAATGTGACAGTAAAGACGTTTACAATATTATAAAGATTTCCGTTACAAAATAAATGCTGTTCTTTGTACTTTCTATTTAAACAATCCTGAAAAAAAAAAGCATTTCCACAAAATCAGTGAAAATAAATGTTTTTGGAGAGCCAAATCAGCGTATTAGAATGATTTCTGAAGGATCATGTGAAATTCACATTTTAAAAAAATATTAAAATACAAAAACGTTATTGCATTTTAATAATATTTCACTCTTTTGAATAGTAGTATAAGAGTTACTTATATGTATACCCACCGTATTTTTAACATAAAAGCGGAGGTGGCCATTGGTAACTTGAATGTGCAAGATTTCCATGTCATTCGCTTCCAGTTATTTTACCAGTTCAAAAACAGTCTGTCTGTTATGTTGCTTGATATTGTAAACTTGTAATTGTTATCTGATTATTTTAAATTATTATCATAATCATAAACTCATAAACACCACAAAAGGATTTATTGTTTCCTGCACTTAAACTGTTATTCTTCTAGATATTTACCAATAGCGGCTGATGAATCGGCAGTTTTACACATTCAAAAAAGTAGCTTACTTCTGCGTTGCAAAATAAGGTGGATAAAATACAAAGAAAAAAAGGCAAAATGGCTGCCAATAGTTGGACTCTGGTGTACAATCACTCGCACTGCTATAAAACAATGAAACAGCACTACTGGTCTGAACGCATCTTTGACGTTCCCACGTGTGAGGCGTGTCTTATACTTGGGAGTGAATTCTACAGACTGTTGGTTCACATACTTCAACAATAATTGGATTAAGACTCCTTTCTGCAGCTTCTCAAGCACCCTAAACTAAAAGCCCATTAGAAGTACAGCATAAAAAAAAACTAAGCTATGGATCAGCTCATTGGTGTTGACTGCAACGAGGAAATACCACCCGTAGCATATTTTCCATGCGTCACAGTGCAGTGCCTGCTGAACCCTCTAAGCGCATAGACGCTATCCAGTAAGCAGGAGTTTCCCTGTTACAGTTGTAGTGTCAGTCGGGCGGGTTTATAGGTCAACAGTGGCTGGGATTACCGAGCAGCAGATGTTCACAGTCTGGGGAATCTTTCTCGTATTCTCCAAGCCAACTTGTCAGACTTCATTGGCAACTGCTGAATCCAAACTAACAGTAATAAGTCCACTTTCTCATTTACTCTGTCTCTGTACAGAATCTATGTGATCATGCATTTGAGTGCTGACTGTGTTGGGGCATGTTGAGATCTCAGCAGGAGGCATCTCTTTCTCACAACCTAAGCAGCTGGCAGCAGCTTTTGCCATGTTGCAATGATTCCAGCCATACCTTGACACCAAATGATAAGAAACATTGTAAATCATTAACTTTAAGTAAATGCATGGCAGTTACATGAATGAATTACAGTGTTTATTGTTGCACGGCTGCTGAATCTTCATCACCAAAGGCCCACAGCAAAATAAATCATATTGAATGAATAGAATGTGACAAAATAAATGACAGATAATACACAAACATACAGGAAAAGCAGTTCTGTTTGAATGACAAGTAAATCAATCTTCAATTATTCAATCAGTCACAGTGGTCAATGAAGCAATATCTGACTAGCAACAGCTACTTTTTTTTTTTTTTTCAGATTGTGACGTACATCCAAATTTAATGGGTTATCAAAATAAGAAAAAATGTAGGGCTTGCATAGACTAATCAGGTAGTAAACTACTTTAACCACTTGTCGGCACTGTCGAAAGCCGTCAAGTACTCAAACATGCAATAACCATATTATATACAGAGTGAATGAAGTTTTTCCTAGGCCGGTGTTACGACACACTTGGTTTCCTTAATGCAAACCAGCGCGCCATGACCGTGACCAAGGAGAATACGTGGCAAGGGGACGATGACAGCGAACAGACTACATGAATTTTGTCTTATTCTATTATAAACTATTTTAAACTGCACCGTAAACCCAAATGCTTAAAATACTCGATTGTTTTGAGTAGGACAAACTTTTTAAATTTAACAAATTAGTTCAGTTAAATTAACCGTTATGAGTATTTAGAACTTTCTTTTTTTTGAGTTCACAGAACTGATATATTTTAAGTAAACTGAACTGTTTTATTGTTTTGAGTTGTATGAACTCATTTCTTTTAATTTAGACTAACTTAAGTTTAACTGAAACTGGGCTGGGATTTCTATTTCCCAGCATGCTTTGCCCATGGCACACGAAAGGGAGAGTAAATGCTAAAATTAAGTGTTATATAATGTTTTTTTGTGCAAAATTAATAGATAAGGGATATTTAGTAGTGATTAATGTTTTGTTATGCTAATTTAGAAGAGTTTCTGTTAATGTGGGTTTTTAGAGAGTTACCATCATGGTGACAAGTGGCGCATGCGGCTTGGTTTGAGAGCAAGTAAGTTACATGTTTTAAGTTGCTGTACTTGTTCAGTAAGTGCTATACCATGCTATTTGTTAACATGTTAGCAAATTAGCAAGTTGGCATTTTTTTGAATTTTCTTATTAGGGTTTACAGTGAAGTAAATAACTCATTTGATTTGGAAGACCTCAAAATAAAAAAATAAAAAAGTTAATTAACTAAATATTTTATGTTAATTGCTATCAAAGTGTATGAGTTAGCTAACTCAGTACTTCAAGTTAGGAGCAATTATCATGCATGAGTACTACAAACTTAACTTGATAGTTCTGCTTACTTAAAATTGGGAACATTATAACTCAAAAAATTTGATGTAACTGATTACCTCAAATTTTTTGAGTTAGCCCAACTTATTCGGGTTTACAGTGTGGTTAAGTGAATTTATAATGTTGCGTGTCAACTTGCGTTAAATACAAAACGAAACCCGTTATTTTAATGTTTTTACAATACTTGTTAAAGACGCAATTGTTGCATACATTGATCTGTCAATTAATAAACACTTGTTGACACAAACTACTATTTTTTTTACGTCTTATATCCATCGGCAACTGTAAGCTCTTTCAGCTGTGGTCTACTAAAAGCCTCAAAGGCATCAGGGCTAAAGTGAAGAGAAAAAAAGACACGGATCTTTAGGAAGTTTTATTCGTCCACATTCTTCACAACTTCCCATTCTTTTCTCCTTTTATCGCTAGTAAAGCAGTAAAGACTTACATCGCTTCTCTTGTGGCTCATCGACTGAAAATTACAACCAAAAGCTGCATAATGTGACATCGTATATTATATTCCGAGTTGTGTTGTGGTAAAAATAGCAGCAGGGCAGTGTCAGTAGCTCAGTGAGTGCAACCATTTGACGTCATCGACATAGAACGCACTGTGCACCTAAACAAAATGGCGCCGCCCATTGTCCAAATACGTCATGGATTTTTTTAAATAACGTAAATCTTTCATGGGTTTTCTACTACATATTTCAGTAAGAGACATCATTTACGTTATATTAAGCCATACAAGTCTTAACACCAGGGGTTCCCTTTAAAAACGGTAACATCAAACACGAGTACTCAGTAACTCAGGTATTGTTTTGACAAGTAACTGACTAGGAGAAATCAGTAGTCGTGCAACCCTTAGTTGGGATGTGGTTCTATGCATCAGTTGTTGTTTCGAAAATGTGGTCACTGCACTCAAATGAATCCAAGCTTGAAGTCGATTATGAAGAGGTGGGTTTATGCTGACTAAATGAATGGAAAAGTCTGGCATACATCACCAAAGAGAAGTCTGCTGTTTTAACCTTGGCATTTTTTGATTAAATATTACAAGGGGAGGACGAAACATGGATGGATCTTTCACAATAAGATCTATAACATGCATTTACAAAATAGATAGGGTGACATTTCTTTTTATGATGACTTTAAATTGTAAAATAACATTACTTTCACTGATATCCATTTTAAAATGAAGCAAGTTTTGTGTACTTAAAATATGTGGAACGTTGATCATATGAATAAACTCAAATCACACAAATCAAAAAGAAAAACTGATGGCGCTGCAGCCCCAGCCAAATGATTTTATGAATGTAACAGCCAACACATGACTGTATATATTAGATTACCTATTTAGTTCAATATTAAGCTCAATAAAGTGGTAAAGTTCTCAGTGCTGCAGACGGTCACTGTGGTAAGAGCGTACATGCCAAGAACAAAAAAGTAATTGTAGCTAACCCTACACTCAAGTTCGTCTGCGGACTCACTTAAGTGCAAAGATTAACACACTCCCTCACTCAATACACTCGCCGTTACAGGCGTCAACTAAATGCTTTAGGAATCTGACCCTTAAAATAAACAGAGCCAGGCGATTTCATTCAAATAGTACACAAATTATAAATTTGATTCCTTTATATGCATCAAACTAACTGGCTCCAGCAAGAGACGTGTGACCGCCACCTGTGGCTAGCATTTCGGGCGGACAGCTGGACATAAAGAGTTTGTCAGCATTTAAAATGGGAGTTAATAAGGATCAGAGTAGGGTTTAAATGTACCTGGCATTACTGACCAGCTGCTCCAGTGTGCTGCGTCACCCAGACGGTTAAACAGCTCGCTAAAGCCTGCTTTATGAACCAAACTCCTAGAGTGCAGTTCAACAGCAATACGTAGTACACGTTCAACATGCACAGCACAAAGCAACACATTATGTAGTTGTAGATGTAATGCGACTTATTCAAATTTAATCAAATATCTTGTGTGTAAATGAGTTTCCAGGAGTTTTTACGCTTTTCTCTCTCTCTCTCTCTCTCTCTCTCTCTCACAGTTATTGCTTGGGCAGCACTACTGGCCCATCGCTAACAGGGATGCACCGATACCATTTTTTAAGGACTGAGTACGAGTACCGATTTTTTTTTTTTTTTACCTGGTACTCGCCGATACCGATGCCGATGCCTATACATTTATTAATTTCTTTTTTTTTTGGTGATGTGGCAGTTTTCCAAGTACAACACAGTGAGACTATTGAATGTAGGACAGCTTTTTTATTATTACTCTAATGAAAAAAAGGAATAATTTTTATGTGCTTGTCACAAACTAAAAGTACAAATTTTACAATGTCCAGTAACCTTCAAAAGGCATAATTACCAAAGTCATAATAATAAAAAAAAAAAAAATCAAGTCTTTTTTAATCTGCCCTTCAAAAAGTGCTAAACAAATATTACAGAACAAATGTTTATAACATAATAACATAACACTGTGAACCAATGTAAACCAGATTTCTCATGTGGAATATGGGACGAGTTGGCAATATGACCATGATATGAGAAATTTTATTTCACTAATATATATATATCTCCACACAATGGACATTTTGACAACTATTTGTGCATTTGACCATTCAGGCGCAAGGAGAACTGATCACGCGCCGTCTGAGAGAACTAGGATTCCACTTCAGTGTTTCACACAACGTTCTAAAAATGCGGCGCTCAAGTTAAAATAAGTTAAATTTAAAAAAATAAAAAAAACATCTCTAGACCTTGCATTTTTTTTTTCCACCTGCTTTACGTTTTAAACCGCAAAAACACATTCTGTGTGAATGGCCACTAACATTGTAAAATTGACTGGACTTTATTCTTACATGTGCTATGATGAATTGTGACTATTCAAAGCCTTTTTCTGTCATTTTTCTTTAAAGAAGTTTTAAATTATGCAATAGCATAAGCACTACTTTGTGGACCTTTGTTTTTATGTGCTCAGAACACTTGCACATAAGCTGGTGACCACACACAAGTTTGCACAAACACAAAAATGCACATGTAATTGATTCTGAACCATCTCTAATGCATAGTACCAGTTTGTTTAAAGGGTTAGTTCACCCAAAAATGAAACTTCTGTCATTAATTACACATCCTCATTCCAAACCTGTAAGACTTTCATTCATCTTCGGAACACAAATGAAGATCTTTTTAATGAAATCTGAGAGCTTTCTGTCCCTCCATAGACAGCTATGCAACTGAAACTTGATTGCCTCAAAAAGTTCTTAAATAGATCATAAAAGTAATCCACATGAATTGAGCGGTTTAGCCCAAATTTTCTGAAGAGACATGATCGCTTTATATGATCAACAGATTTAATTTAGGCTTTTTCACATAAAAACATTGATCAGCCCTTTAAACATTGATCAGGTTTTATTAACCCTTTAAATAAAACCATTACATTAATATATTTAGTCTCTTTGAAAAGGCTCTGTAGTGAACTTGATTTGTGCTTGAGCAAATCCCCTGACTTAAGGTCAAAGCCAGTGACGGCCGCCAACAGGGCCAAACCAATGAAAAGCCCAATCTGTCACGCTTCAACACCCTTAAATTATATCAGAGTGAGAGATGGGAAAAGTTGTCATCTGAGTTGGGGGTGGCGGGGGCTTGAAGCAATCAAGAGACGCTGGCCTCTAGGATTTTCTTCATGGCCAGCTCTCTCAAAGCAGTCATTAATTTGTTCCACTAATTACATCGTATGGTGGATGTTAAGCAGGCCAAATGAGTGAGTGTGTGCGAGGCTTCCTAGTGCTGACTTCACTGATATGGTACATCATGCATCTTGTGACTTACTATTTGAAAGCTGTTTTGTCATTGTTGCTTTGTTATCTTGTGCAGCATAGCAACTATAAATGTGATAATCAAAACAAACTATTTTGAGATTATCGGCATAGCCCCCATAGCTGATAGGCAGAAGCATTTAATCTAAGTCAATTTTTTGTTTAATTTCAGCATGTGTACTATAATTCAAATGTATCAGTTTTCAAACAGGGTTTCCATAAGACCAAAATGTCAATAGCCAGTATAAATACCAGTGAAAATGTGATAAAGCAATAATGTAATAAAATGAGTACACAAATAAACATTAATGTCTTCAAAAATACTGCTGTACTGCACTAAAAAAAAAAAAAAAAAAAAAAACTTGTTCAGTTTAATTGACCCTTCGGCAGGAGTTTGATTGACAGGCAATCTAACCAATCATAACGCCGAATCTGCCATTTTGTCCAACAAAGCAGTCAGGGGAGTTAGCAGATTAACGTAGGTGGACTTGAACGTCTTTCTGCAATTGAAACAACATTCCTTATGATGTTCACTCATGTTTATTTGATTCTATAAATGAACTAGTAGGAAGAAATTATCGGTTCACGAGCCGCTTGAACTGAGGCGCCACAGCGATCTGTCATGACACATTAAAGAGCCACAAAATTGTATTTATCGTTTAAATTTCTTTAAAAATGACAAAATTTGAAATTTGAGACTTTGTTTCATATCAAAAGTAACCTGCTCTGTCTTGTCTGTCGACGCATTGTCAGTGTCCTCTTTGCTCCACAATGTATTTTTCACTGCGTGAGAACATGTGTGGCGAGAGACCGGCATGGCTTGTCGGACATAGCAACAGTAACTAAAGGGGGCGGGTCTTTGCGAACGGTCAATTAATTAAAATGAGCAAAAGTAACACGGATTTGAACATGTTGTCACAACTTAATTTCATTGTGTTCAATCCATCTAATATACTTAAATTTGAAGTTTACTTAATTCATTTGTGTTAAAACTACATGAATATTTTTTTTACATAACTAACTGGGCAGCGGATCTCTAGTTCCCAGCATGCTTTGCAAGTGACTGCATTAGGAGAGTAAATGCATGGATATAAGTGTTATTTTATGTGTTTTTTAGTAAAGGTGAAGACATGTTAGTGTTTAATGTTCAGTTATGTTGGACATTTAGGAGTTTAGGAGGAGGATGAACATAAGAAAATTTAGTTGTTTTCACAAATGTAATAAAGTTAAGTTAAACATACTACAGTAAATTACAAGTAATTTGTCCTAATATAACTGAAGTTGTTAGTTGTTGCCCCAACTAAACTAATTTAATTTGAATGAAAAAAAATTTAAAATTATGTTTAAAAACTCTTCAATTACATCAAGTAAAGGTAACTAATTAAATTGTTGTGTAGAAATACTGGTATTATTTAGAGATGCACAAATGTTAAAATTCTAGCTGATACTGAAAAGTAGGGTCGGGCAATACATCAAATATTAGCAATATTTTGATAATTTGGGAAATTTTTACTAAAAATCTCAATGTCTTTTGGTGATCTTCTCACTGGTGATATATGCCCAAATTGATTCCACTTAAACCCCACCTTTTTTGATAATCAAGAAAAGATCTGTCGCTACTTTCGTTTAATCATGACTTTAACTTATAGTGAGTGTTAGATGATGGCATTGGCAAAAGTAATCTAAATGTAAACATTGAAATAGCCAATATTGACAAAAAAAAAAAAAAAAATCTGGCCAATAATGGACATGGCACTGATATACAGTATAGTAGATCCCTAGTATTCTTCCATTTTAATTTAATATTTTCAGTATTAGAACTTGTGGAATCCCTAATATTGTACTGCTTAAATATACTGCAATACTAGTCATCACACCAACACAATCTACCCAATACACAACATGCCTACTCCTACCCACTCCATTCCTCCCACTCACCCCTCTTTAGCCTGTCAACCGAACTATTTATGAGCTTGTTTGCTCATGCTGGACAAGTCCTGCTCCACTCCCTCCTCCGAAATCCCATCACCCAGCCCCTCTGTCTCCACTGTTCCGCATTCCCAATGATCGAAGCAGCCCCCTCACTGCACTGACCCCTCCACAAAGACTCATCTGTGCCTCACACAAACAAAACACATTCATATATATTCATTAAAAACACACACACAAATTTTCATCGCTCTGCAGGTCTCTCAAACACAAAGCAGGGAGTGAATGCCAGTGCTTTTTTTCTCTGTTGTTACGAGTTGAATAAAAAGGCCCAGTGTTCCTGAGCTTCCTGGTGCTATGGAGGTGTGGGCAGAGCCCCGAGCCTACTGACCAATCCTGTTCAACCCTCTCTTTGTAGAGCCGCCCATTTACCTGCTGTCACTGCTGCTCCTTCACTGTCAGTTGCAGTTGTTTTGAGTCTGAAAGCACATTCAAAAATGACTCCAACATTAACAAAGGAAAGAATCTGGGTACAACGTCTACATAAACACAGAGGGAATGTCTACTTTGGGCCTCTGCACAGTCTTACACAACACACATTGTTTTATTAAAAAGAAAAACAGACATTATAAGGAAGGAATTTTGCCAATAAGGATTAAAGCTGGCACATGGAGCCAGTGTTCTTGAAAGGCACGTTTTACTTTCTCTTGTGCCATTAAAGTCATTGACGAACAGGAAATGTTTTTTAATGTGACTGTTTCCAGGTCTGTATAGGTTCAAAAACAATTTCTGGCCACTGGACATTCTCAGCTTTTAAAAGATGGGCTGTTTTTTCAAGGCCTGAGCCAGTTCAAACATCCAATGCAGCAATTAGTGTCTATTTTTACTTGAACATCAATGGAGACCAAGCCCAAGATTGAATTACAAGTGTGTAAAGTCAGGACAGATCAGTTTTATGGCTTACATGAATCAGGCAGTAATGTTTATCACAAGTTCTTGCAAATATTCACAAAGCGAATGATAAAAGCGTAATGACAGAGTGTACGCGATAAAGATAAGGAAAAATCCTTTAAAATCTATAGTAAAATGTGCCAAATTCCTAGAAATTCATGTTGGTTTCGAAAAACTTACACCGTTTTCAAACACTGCAAAATTAATAACTCTTTAAAAAAAAAAAAAAAAAACTAATCAAGTAGAGCTGCACGATTCTGCATAAATTGAGAATCAGGAATTTTTTACTTTTTTTTTTTTTTCTCCCATTGACAGACAACTAATCAAAATATCATGTAATTTACTAGGTTCTTTACTAGGTTCTCACTCGTAAATACTTCACTTGTTTCATTCCTAGATGAATCAGTGTTTTTGAACGAATCTCTTGAATGATTCAATGACAAATACATTTAACAGTCACTTGTCGCCACCTACTGGTGTAACGATGTAATTGATACAATCTTTATTTGAAGTGTCAAGTTACTTTCAAAAGGTGATTTTTATTGCTACCGCAGACAACAGTGTTTATATTCGAAATAAACTTTTATCACTGTAAAAAATTAACGTGATTTTAATGGTAAAAGACTGTAAAAATGCTACGGTAACAGAAAGTTACAGTGAATAACTGCAATAGCTCCAAACATACATTTAATGCGAGACACTTTACATTCGATGTATTTCCGTTGAAATAACTTCCTTAGTTTTTTTTCAGTTATGTACATAAGGATTTTGTTACATCTAATGTTGTTAAATTAATGTTAATTGCATTTAACATCACGTGTGTTACCATAATGGTGTTTAGTGTTTGTGTGAATGTCACTACATGTACCTTCTATATATTAGTATTTACCTTCTCCGCTTGTAGAAAAGCTTCTCGTGATGAGCTTTGATTCATCATGTGACTTTCTCATCACCACCTGTTTTTGGTGGTTGTCAGTGCATTACAAAAGTACAAAACAGATATTAGTACTTCAATAAGTTGGTAAATTAATATTATGAAATATGTTTTCTCTTTTTACTGTAAATTTAAGTTAAATCTGTAAACCCAAATGTTGCTACAGTATTTATTTATTTTTTTTTACAGCTGCCGTTTTTTTTTTCTTTTACTGTGAATTTAACGGATTTTTTTTTATAGTACTTCTGTAATAATTTGAATAACTGTAACACAGAAATAATGTATAGTATATAGTATGCGAAAAACAGTAGGCGTAAGTCTCCGGATGACCTACCACTTCCGGCGAGATTCTGTGCATTCGATGGACACTTTACTATCCCATGAGGCCACAGGGGAGGATTTATGAATGGTGGTTGAAAAGACTGTAAAGCCGTTTCATGTATACATCACAACTGCTCTCTGGGTCAGTGGCAGCACAAACACAGATTTGAATGTTCCACTGTGATCATAGGCTACTAGTCAAAGGTTTAATAGACAAAGCTGAATTGTTGTCATTTAGGAATAAGATTTCAATCGAGATCACAATCTTTTAATGATTAATCATGCAAGTTAAAAATAACTATAATTTAAAAAAAATAATAATTAATATTAATTAATAAAACAATATTTCCTTCCACCTTAAATACATGTCTGTACACAGTTTAAGCAATATTTTTTTAAGAAGGACAAATAAAATGTTTATGGAGAGTCACGCCACATCACATTCTGCAACCTGAACTAACCATTCAAATTAGGAGAAATTAACCTGTGTTGGGGAAAGTTACTTTTTAAAAGCACACCAAAACTGAAATGAATAAGCCTCAGTGATGAATAAAAAAAACAACACCTTTGCACTTACTCTAGATTCCTTTCAACATGGCGACAGTCAATATACGGGAAAATATAGTAACTTGAGTTACTTATTTGAAAAAGTAGTTCAGATATTTTGTTGTAAATTTAAAAGTAATGCATTACTTTACTAGTTACTTAAAAAGTAATCTGATTTTGTAACTCGTTACTTGTAATGCATTACCCCAACACTAAAATTAACAGATATTTTTTTTGACCTAGACAGAGTTATGAGGGTCTTCATGGGTCCTCTCTATGGTGTCAGTTCCTGTTTTAGGTTTATTTCACAGTATTTCCAAATGCTGTTTCACCGGGGGGTTTTTTCTAAGAAATAATAATTAAATTGTACTATAAAAAAATCCTCTCTGATATCAGGACCGTGACACAGTTGACTTAATTTTGATATTTTTGGGGGGCATTAAAAATTAAAATTAAAAACATGTCAATTCATTCAAGAAGTTTATTCAAAACAGTGCATGTATGAATTGCATTTTTAATGTATGTTTGAAATAATAAAAAAAACAGATACAGACAAAACAATAAATTTGTATACATGTCACTGACCTAAAAGTCACTGTTACAATTATAAATGTAACATTTTGATGCATCATCACCAAAACTCGCAGCCCGGCGATAAATTTGTAGAGTTGGATAAAAAGTATTTGTTCAGACAAAGAGGACATTATTACATGGCTGAGGTGTATTTATATCTGTTGCATAGTGTCACTGAGCAGATAAAGGGGACTCTCTACTCTCTTTCTCCGCAAGCAGCTGTGAACAGACCCTCATTGGAGAGTATTTGGCAAGGGTCCTGGTCCTGGCACAGAGTCAGCTCAGTAAGAGAACTAGTGTGACATGCTACCACACACACAACCCTCTTCTGCCTCTCTTCAAGACTGAAAGCAGGGGATCTCCTAAAATGCAGCATGCTCTGGCCCTGGGTTGTTCGAGAGGTCTCTGCAGTCCCCGTTTAATGTAGTCTATTTCTACCGTTTCCCCCGCAGAGCCCCAGCTCTCCAGTAGATTCCTCAGAAGGTCACAGTAGGGCTTGAATGGCGTGCAGCGTGCACTGGTCAAATTCCATGCAAATGTGTATGCGTGCATGTTCTCTCTTTGTTTCGAGCGCAGAGAAAACACATGGCAAACTAAATGATAAAAACCGATGGTCTAAGACGAGCCCACATTATCACAGCTGCCAAAGTCATTGTTATGACTACAAATTTAGGTCAGTGTTGTAGTTTTGTATGCACTCGAACAGCAATGTATTGAATGACTCCTGTTAAAACAGGGATTTTATAGTTAAATAAAACCATAAAAACACATTTGTTACTTAAAATAAAATAATATATATTTCAGCTAGTTGCTAAAGCAACATATCTTATTTTCATTTAGTTTAACTTGATGTACTAAAATAACTAAAATGAAAATGATTAAACTATATAGACATATTAAAAAAAACTAATAAAAATGACAAAAACACAACATTACAAAACTAAAATAAAAATGAAAAAAATAAAAACTAACTCAAAATGTAATTCAAAAAAACTAATAGTATCTAAATTATACTAAAATAACACTGTGTAGAACAAATATGCACAAAAACTCTCTCACATACACATACATAAATTAAGACAACAGGCCTGTCCGTGACTTTGACTGACAGCTTGGCTGATTATTCTGGAGAGCGAGCAGAGGCCCGTGTCGTCCCATGGGTGTGGATAGGACAGGAAGTTTGAGCTGTTGTAGCAGCTTCCTCATCACTTCCTATTGGCCTAGTGAACAAAAAACCCACAGGGAGCCAGACGTCTGACAGTCAGAGTGTCTCGAGTCTGTTTATACTGGAAATGTCAAGGCAACAAATCATCTCAAAATATGCACCGGCACAAACCAATCAGCTGTAAGCTTAAAAACAGACTTCAGCAAAAATGGGTGATTACCTATCCCCAAATATGCACATCTCCCTAGTATGTACATGTCCCTAGTAGTATGCAAAAAACTTACGTGAAATTGGTAATATTTCAAAAGATACAGTATTCATGATACAGTAGGCGAACAATAACCAGAGATTCTGAAAGGATTTGTTCACTTCAGAATTAAAATTTCCTGATAATTTACTCACCCCCATGTCATCCAAGATGTTTATGTCTTTCTTTTTTCAGTCAGAAAGAAATTAAGGTTTTTGAGGAAAACATTCTAGGATTTTTCTCCATATAGCGGACTTCACTACATGGGGTACAATGAAGGTCCAAATTTCGCCTAAGTCACGCGTGACCTTTCCAACATGATTACGTAAAGCGTGGTGCATCGCAGAGCTAGTGCAAGATGAGCATTTGTGGTTAAAAAGTATACATTTTTATTTTTTTTTTAGAAAATTAGCGATTGTTAGGCTAGACAAGACCCTTGTTCCTCAGCTGGGATAGTGTAGAGCCCTTTGAAGCTGCATTGAAACTGCAATTTGGACCTTCAACCCGTTGTACCCCGGTGAAGTCCACTATATGGAGAAAAATCCTGGAATGTTTTCCTCAAAAACCTTCATTTCTTTTCAACTGAAGAAAGAAAGACAAACATCTTGGATGACATGGGGGTGAGTAAATTACCAGGAAATTTTCATTCTGAAGTGAACTAATCCTTGAAGCATGGAGCCAAACACTTTACTATCCCATTATGCAATGGGAGCTGAAGAGCCACCAAATTCAAAAAAATGTAAAAAACAAAATGTTAGTAAGTGCTATAGGTACCAAGAAAAATGTCCCTTGTGGTTATTGTACTTTAACAACAGCCAAGTAAATTATTTTTGTGGCTGTTATGAGTATGTCATAGATCAAAGAACACAAGGGTCAAAGGATAATGCCAAAAGGGCAGATGAAGTATGTCCCAAAATGTATTTAACACCCATACCTAAAGAACACATTTCATCAAAAGTTCTTCTTAGCTTAAACCTTCGACCAACTAATGTAATTTCGGACACAGCTTATCTATCCTACTTTATTTTCAACAGAAATCTATCATATAAAAAATGACTATCTAATAACTACGATAATTTTAATATTTATATAACCACATATATTAGCGTTTAAAAGTTTGGGGTCAGCAAGTCTTGTAAAAAGTAATACTTTTATTTAGCAAGGATGAATTATATTATTTTTAACTTTCTATTTGTTAAATAATCTTAAATAAAGTATCACAGTTTCCACAAAAATATTCAGAACAACTGATTTCAACATTAATAATATGAAGAAATGTTTCTTGAGCACCATGATGATCTGATGTATCATCATTGAAGACTGGAGTAATGACTACCGAAAATTCAGCTTTGCCATAACAGGAATAAATTACATTTTAAAATAGAAAACAGTTATTGTACAGTGTAATAATACTTCACAATATTACTGTTTATACTATACAATTTTACTTGGTGTGCATAAGAAATTTAAAAAAAAATCTTACCAACACCAAACTTTTGAACAGTAATATGATTTAAATTAGTAGACCAAAAACAAGTAACATTATCTGTATTTGACTGTTATAGTCATGGGTATGTTTAAATTAAACATAACTAATATGATTAATAGCTGTACATTTCCAGCAAAAACACTGTAATTCAGAAAAATAAGGAAAATAAAGTGTCTGACTCTGGACTTTGACAACGTGTCAAAAATAGAAATGACGTGTTATGACAACTGTTGATGCATCACCACATGCCATTACAGACATTTCTACTGTAGCGTGCAAGTGACGATAGGAGCAATTTTGTTCTTTTGATGCGTCACACACTGCTTGCATCTGATCGTGTATACCAGTCAACTTTCACAGGATCCTTCACAAGATCAAAGACCCCAATGTGAGAGAGAGAAAGAGCAGTGTCAGCACTGGTGAGACAAATATATATATATATAAAAAATGCAATTTAGAAAATATAGACAATTTACACTGATCAAAGTCTCAAATGCGTTTTACTTGCACCTGGTAAATAGGCTCAAATATTCACAAATTGGTTACAAAGCCCAAAAAGAAAGCTAAAAATAACATCCACATAATCCTAAGGGGTAAAAGTCCATAAATAAATTTTCCCTGATTTCAAAGTCGGAGAAAATTATAACTCGGGCAGATGCTGTGGAGCAGAGAACAAACCCATATCCATAAATACATGCTGAGGCTGAGATTGCTGCAGGCCTTCAGCGTTTAGATGGCAACACAAATTACAAGTTGGTGATGCAGAGGAGCGGCTCACAGACGACAAGAACAGGTCAGTCGGTTTCCGGGTGAACTGGGAATGAGGTTCGAGTCAGAACAAACTGGTGCCCAATATGTACACCCGTTCATGACAAATCATTACAGACTGTGTGGACCTAAAATCCTAAAATCAAACAGCTGTAAGTTTCATGCCTTATGTTTAAAACCACCACCCAAAAAAAAAAAAAAAAAAAAAGGACATTTAAATTAAGGATGGATCAGAATGGACGAACACTAATCTAACAAACAGTCTGTCAGTGAGACTGACTAGTTTTCTAATTTATGTTTTAGCTTAAGTACTTTTTATTAATCTTTAAAGTTTTGAACAATTAGTACCTTCATTCATAGCAGTTTATCAAAATAGCCTGGTTTCACAGACAGGGCTCAGATTAAGCCAGGATTAAGCCTTAGTTAAATTAGGTCATTTAAGTAGCTTTTTTAAATATGCCTTAAAAAACATTACTGATTAGGGATTAGGGTGATTTTGTAGGGGAGTGCATCTGCATAGAAAATAATAAACAAATTGCAAGCATAGATAAATACAATAGAATAAAGATCCAAATGGAATAAACAGTGTTTTATGTTTTTCAGGTAAGTCTAACAGTATTCAGGTACAGAAATACAATCAAATCTAAAATAACTTCAACGTATAAATTAAATATAATTAATCTTTCTTAATGGTTCAAAAGGGATTTTCTCTTTGTCTTTTGTTGTTTGACTAACATTAATGACACAGATGGCAGCAGGTTTATTAGGCTGCTGTCACTTTAATACCTGATGAACGGCTCAAATATGATGATACTTTCTCAATTGTTTGCGTTCACATAAGCGACTGTGTTTATGAAGATACTCGCCAAGATGGGCATTTTGACAATTTTGCGTGTATGTGTCTGTTCAAGCACTAAAAGACAAAAAAAGAGAACTGAATTCGGTGTTCGCATGCTGTTTTCTGCAGACGGCATGCGAACACCGAATTCAGTTCTCTTTCTTGTCTTTAGTGCTTGAATTGCTTGAGTTCTAAATTTACTTCTTTTGCGTCTTCTTTCACTTGAATGCTTGAAGCTCACTTGAATGTTTAAACTGAAAGGACTTAAAAACACATGCAAAAGCGTTCAGAACCTTGGGGTCTGGTAACTACGATCCCTACTTACTTGACATTGCACATCCTGCGATGTGACTAATCGCGGATGCGCACATCGCGATGTCACTGCTGAAATTATATATCGCGCAGCCCTAGAACAAACCTGGACAAGTGAATCAAAAACAGTCTCATTAACCATCACCAGACAATACATACTTTTGTTTATGTTTAGACTAACATGAACAGTAGTTCAGCACATCTGTCTTTATTTCTTTGGTCTGGTAGTTTAATCCTGAGGGTCAATTTGGGATATTTTCCCACAGCTCTCACACTCATGTACCTGGGTGTGCTTACGAGAACAGAGTCCCATCTTGGAAACAGATGTGGCAACATGACATCAGACCCACAATGCAGTGAGCACACAAGTGCACGTGCGCACACACACACTCCTGCTGAGAATAAACAAAACCCTTTCATGAGCAACACCAGACTGCGTTACCGCCGGTTTGTGCATCATGGAACAGATCACAAAGCCACGTTGCCTTATGAATCATTAAACACAATCTGTCTAATAAAACATCCACATCATCTGACAACAGATCAATCAATACTGCAATTCATACGCACTTGGCAGTGCTAAATAAAGAGTAATGGAAAACAAATCCCAATGTACTCCTGGGGAACACTAGAAAGAGTAATAAATCTTTAAACCAGAGCTGACCCTATTGTTCTTCCATTATCTAGACATAATATGAACAGTCATTTACCTCCAGCAGGGTCTCTCTGCTTCAGTACAGCATGTTTGGTGGCACCACCGCATTCCATAGTCCTGTAGCCTAATAAAGCTGCATAATGACCATTTTCCACTCTCCTGTGTTTGATCTTTGTAACAGGGGAATTCAAAGCATACTGTTATCTGATCTAATTATGGGAAATTATAACACCACATATAACATCATTTAGATAATCTTCCATGTCAACCCAGCAAAATATGAAGGAGAGGTTAAGATCAATTCAGGTGTTGCCGCAATAAAGCCAGTGAAATGTTTCCAAGTTTTTGACTGAGCAGCTGGCAATAGTAAAAGTGTTTTAAAAGCCACACCGCTAATCTCAACAGCGCACAAACCCACAAACAAGATCTTAAATCTTGTCCCGCTCATGTAATTTTGCACTCAAATGCTGGTTTCATATTGTAGGAAATTCAAGCGATGCATTTTCACCAAAAACTTTTGCATTTTCAGAACATTTCACTCATTGTGATAAATAAACAGAACATCAAGGGAGAAAACGCATTTGTCAGATGTGTAACTACACCCAGGCTAGCACTTAGAAAGTGACTTCAGGCCTTGGGTGTAAAACAGACTTAAAGACGCAGGATTTAAGAGCTAAAGCCATGTGGCAGCTGTCACCCACCACAACCGGCACGCAAAAGCAAGATTGCCAGAGGTCTCCGGAGAGACGGTCGTTTACATTCTCCAGCACAGCCGCAAATGGACAAAACCAAACACAGTGTGCTTGCTACAGTGTGCTTATTTTTAAATAAACCTTGGGTAGCTTTGCAAACATAATAGCAAATGTACAATATTTGTGCAGTGGAATCAAATAAACAAAACGACTAGGAAAACAGTTAACCAGACAACTATAAAAGTATGGTCAGGGTGTAACAGAACGTGATATGCATAATTTCAGGAGTTCAACCAACAACAGCCATTGTAGTCAAGTAGATCCAAAAGGTTTAAAGTAAACTATAGTAAAAAATATAGTTAAAAATAATTCAAGGCTTAATGAATGCAAGGAAGAATTATATTTAATTATTCTTATTTTTATGCACCAATATAACAATATATAAGCAATTTAAATCACTATTTACTTATGCATATTATAACTTAAATATTGCAGCATATGAAAAGTGCCATGTGGAAATGTAAACATTTTTGACTGACTCAAAAGTGTGGGGTTAGTAAGCCTTGCATTAAATTGACCAAAAAGTCAGAGTAAAGACATTTACAATGTTACAAATGTTTTCTGTTTCAAATAAATGCTGTTCTATTGAACTCTATTCATCAAAAAATAAATAAATAAAAATTTTAAAAAAAGTAACATGGTTTCCACAATAATATTAAGCAGTACTGTGTTTTACATTAATAATATTAAGAAATTTTTCTTGAGCACAACTCAGCATATTTGAATGATTTCTAATGGATCATGTGACACTAGAGTAATGGCTTTTGAACGTTTTGCTTTTGAATTGTCAAATAAAAAGTGCATTAAAAGAGATTATATTTTATATTGGTGGGAAAAAAATAATATTACAAATATATAAAAAATTCAGGAAGTCTGATATGGAGATGAAAAAAATGAAAAGCTGAAGTGAAGTGACTCACCTCAAGCTCATAGAACTCCTGAGCATCATCCAGGCCCTGCACACGGATCTGAAGGCCCTTGTTGTGGCCTTTCCCTCCTGCTCCCATAGCCGCACTGAGGCTCTGCCCGGGCTCCAGGGTGCTGATGCCGGTGTTATACTGAGCTCCGAGCCGTGTCCCTGCAGGGGTCTGCAAGGAGCGGTAGGTGCCCTCGATCTCACCCATAGCTGCTCCTGATGCAGCCTACCCCCTCTCTCACACACATATACACACCCCTGCCTGGAGGAGACAACAGAACAATCAAAGAAATGACAAAATGAAATTAAATCTCACTCCAGTTATACAGCAGAATAGAAAAGGACTACCCCAGGATTCAAAGATGATACTATTATGAAGCTGGATCAATATTATTTTTTATAAATGGTACCATTTAGATTTGTTTTATGTTTATGTCTCCAAACATAAACATCCTTTAAAAGACAAATATTGCACAGAACTACAATTTAAAATTTAATTTAAATTAAAGGGTTAGTTCACGCAAAAATAAAATAATGTCATTTATTAGTCACCCTCATGCCGTTCCACACCCGTAAGACCTTCGTTAATCTTCGGAACGCAAATTAAGATATTTTTGTTGAAATCCGATCGCTCAGTGAGGCCTGCATAGCCAGCAATGACATTTCCTCTCTCAAGATCCATAAATGTACTAAAACATATTTAAATCAGTTCATGTGAGTACAGTGGTTCAATTTTAATATTATAAAGTGACAAGAATATTTTTTGTGCACCAATAAAAACAAAATAACGACTTATAGTGATGGCCGATTTCAAAACACTGCTTCAGGAAGCTTCGGAGCATAATGAATCTTTTGAGTCAAATCAGCGGTTCGGAGCGGCAAAGTCACATGATTTCAGCAGTTTGTCGGTTTGACACGCGATCCGAATCATGATTCGACACAAAAGATTCATAACGCTCCAAAGCTTAATGAAGCAGTGTTTTGAAATCGGCCATCACTATATAAGTCGTTATTTTGTTTTTTTGGCACACCAAAAATATTCTTGTCGCTTTATAATATTAATATTGAACCACTGTACTCACATGAACTGATTTAAATATGTTTTTAGTACATTAATGGATCTTGAGAGAGGAAATGTCATTGCTGGCTATGCAGGCCTCACCGAGCCATCAGATTTCAACAAAAATATCTTAATTTGTGTTCCGAAGATGAACGAAGGTCTTACGGGTGTGGAACAGAATAAGGGTGAGTAATAAATGACATTATTTTCATTTTTGGATGAACTAACCCTTTAATATACTTTGCACGCTTTCCACCTGGCAAGTTTATCTTTGTTTTGTTTTGACTTGTTTCTTATTAGTAAACTGGATATAGAACCAACTAGTATAACCAAGTCAAATCAATTATCTAAGTAAGTGTTAAGTAAGCAAATTATTCCGTTATTATGTAATGTCTCAATGTAGCGTCAGATCTTTTCTTTCATATTGTGGCGTACATCTGTGTGAATTGGATTGTTGAAAAAAAAAAAAGATAGTAAAAGAAAGAATAGAGACTTAATTCTATCCATCAGTTGCTGATTGGATGGAGGTAGATCTGAATGCATGGTTGAGGTTGATTTTAAGAAAGCAGCAGGGTATAATCAGTCTAAATGTTTGGAGAAGTCCAGCAGATGTTACAGCATTTTGATTAAAAATTATGAGCTCAAAGAAGAAAAAAAAGAAGAAGACACATGTGTGACCCTGGACCGCAAAACCAGTCATAAGTCGCACGGCTATATTTGTAGCAATAGCCAACAACACAATGTATAGGTCAAAATTATCGATTTTTCTTTTATGCAAAAAATCATTAGGATATTAAGTAAAGATCATGTTCCATGAAGATATTTTGTAATTTCCTACTCTAAATATATCAAAAAATTATTTTTGTGAGTGGATATGCATTGCTAAGGACTTCATGTGGACAACTTTTCTCAATATTTTGATTTTTTTTTTTTTTTTTTTGGCACCCTCAGATTCCAGATTTTCAAATAGTTGTATCTCGGCCAAATATTGTCCTATCATAACAAACCAATGGAAAGCTTATTTATTTAGCTTTCACGTGATTTAAAAAAATAAATATAAATAAATTTAAAAAAAAGACTCTTATAACTGGTTTTGTGGTCCAGGGTCACATATATGTGGATAAATCGGTCAAAATAAAATCAAAAAGATACATTTATAAAACAGAAAAATTTCGATTTCATGCCACCTTTAGAATGATAGAAATGAGCCAATAAGAGCTGATGCATTTTATTGTCAGCCTTGATTGACTAATTGTCAAGTTTCAAGTCTAACATTCATGACTTCTCTACACATTCAAAATATCTTTAATGATACAATGCATACTGTAACCCGAGCTGTCGTTATTTTATTTCTTTCACATGGCACTTTATACAGTTCCTGTCACAACTGGCCAGCACAACAGCAATGACATGAACAAGACACAAGCTCACATGAGCCATTACAAAATACTAATGTACTGCGAAATTTACCACAGTGACTTGCATGAGGTCTGATTAAGAATGGAAACACTACAGCATCACTGTAATACGACCAACTAAAATATCCTTAATAATAATAATAAAAAAGCTCCACTTCTTTTGATCTCTAAAGCAACAGGAACAACTAAGAATCACATTCACTCGTCATTAAATCCAATATCATTCAGCTTATTTCTGGCTCTTTAATGCAACAGGTTGGTTTAAATAATTTGACTGGAATGCCTTCAAAGCAGAGACTCACTTACAAGCTGTGATCCAAATCGATCTATTTCCCCTCAGAGGAATGAAGTGAATATATTTAGACTGGATACTTTATCCAAGAGTTTGAACAATTCCTACAGCTGTATTAAACAACGATCAGCGATCATTTCTCGATTTGTTTTAGCAATGAAAACAATTTTCTCATTGCAGGCTGCACTTGATAATGCAAAAATGTTTAAAAACTATGAAATGAAAAGTCGAAATAAATTATAAAGTTGTGTAATGTAATGAGATAAAGCTGCATGCACCCAATACACCCAAGATAAAAATCTCTGCAATATCTTAACCTCTCACGACAAACTCATTTTACTTCTCGTTTGAGAGTATTTCACAAACACCGACAAAAATATCATCAACTGAAACGAAAAATAAATGCACACATTTTGCTGTTTGTCATTACAGAGATGAAACAAAGACTAGGAAAGTTTAGTCAAACCACACAAACATGCGAAGAGCTTATAAAACTCTACCGTATGCTTCACTGAGACACGCTTAAATAAACTATTGCCAATGTTACTGATTCGCATTTGCTTTAAATCTCTATTTTGTGAAAAAACGACATCATACCTTTTATTTTTCGCCTGGTATTTCTTCAACTCTATATGAGTTACACGTCCGACCGTCGCTGTAGGCGAACTCTCTGCTGCCAAAGCTGCGTTCTGATTGGACGTGCTGTTGCCTTCTATTGGATCAGTTTCGTACTGAAATCGTCGGCAGCTATTGGCTGAGACGTGTACCTGCGGATTGATTTGATTGGTTTCGGAACGCCATGTCGTTTGTTGATATAATAATTATGCAGATATTTACATTAAATAGTTTTCATTAGGCTAAATAAGAAACGAAATTTAAACTTTTGTGTTTAGTTGTTGTCTAAAATACTGTCTAATTTAGCTACAGCGTCAAAAAACCCTATTTTGTGTCTGCGCACTAGTCTGTAGCTATTTCCAAGAAATTTAAAATTGCAGGAAAATGCTATAACGCTTCAAGCTTTGTATGTAAGGTGTCATTCAAAACAATGAGGAGTCACTAACTAAGACTAAGGGAATAGAGGGATATAGATTATCATTACAAAATTTATTTTAACAGAATGAAAGGGAGCAAAACAGAATAAGCATGACCTACACAGTACATTACATAACAAAGAAACAAAAACAGCCACATTTGCTGACAGTATTGACCATGTTATTTGTCGTAAACCATAGAAAATATCTTCAGTACTTCTTAAATCACATTTGTTCTGTAAAACCAGACATATAAAAAGGTCTGGAAAAGACCAAGTGAAACATATAGGCCTATACATAGGCTACACATACATAAAAATATAAGCTAAACTTAGACCAAAAGACCAACTGAAACTGAAGTCAAAGTCTCTAAATATAGACTGTCTAGCAAAGCAGTCTCTCATTTAAAGCATGTTGTGGTTCGTTGTTCAAGGCCTCCACTACGTTGTTTCAGCAGGCGTGTGGCTGTCTGTAGGACATGATACCGCTGACGAAGATGACGTCTCTGCACATGTTCATTGGTGATCTCTACCACACATGCAGCAGAGAACCAGCCCCGCTGTCCATCCTGTACCCTACGGCCCTCCATGAACCCTAAAAATGAATGAGCATGAGTTATCAAAACTTTCATTGATTTTAGACTAATTTAATTTGGAATAGCAGGGTTGAGTTGCAACAGTACCATCAGTAGTCTTCTGTATGATGTTGATCATATCTCCTAGCTGTAGACTAAGCTCCCCTCGTTGTTGTCCTCTGTACACCTCAATACAACGCACCTGAGGACAGTCTAAGACATGGTGCCTATTTGATTACAATTTGAACATTATATTTATTTATTCACAAATGTTTTATAATTTTAAAGAACATATCTGCACTGCAGTTAATTGTTTGCTCTGATTAGGAACAGATGTTTGCATTTTATGGAAACACAATCTTGAAGCCATTGACACTTTTGCCCCCTAGTGGCCAATTTGTAGCTGCACACGTTTTAGAACTATGAATAGTTAACAAAAAAATAAAAACTTTTTTTTTCTGTGAACAGAACACGGTGTATAAAGCTATTATAATATAGGCTTGTGTTTATTATTATATATTATTTATATAGCTGCCAAGGTTAAAATGTTTGAAAATAACACCTTAATTTTAATTAACACTTATAATAAGTGAAACAGATGATTAAATGTAAATATATATATATATATATATACAGGGAAGATAAGTATTATAATACCTTATTATAATATATCACATATGGGAATAGCTTGTAGACTTCTGTGGGTTAAATTATGAAACTGAAATATTTCCCATGACATTGTTCAATTAAAGTGGTGATTCAAAGGATTAAAAAAATCAAAGATAGTGTCATTATGTCATTTAGTACTATTATAAGAATTGTTTTTTGGTTTCTGTTGAACTGACTCAAACAAACACACTTGGACTTGTATTGCATTCAATGATTCATACCCCACTCTTCATACACAGAGTCCTCTCTATCTTTCCGCCCACCTAGAAGATCCACCCATAAGTCTTTCTCAGCTCTAAGAAAACAAACAAAGACAAATCTTTGTTATTATATTAAGAGGAACATCATGTACTATTAAATGTTTTGATCTTGTTATAGAGGCCATCTAGTGTCTGAGAGTTTGACAGTTCACTGTTAAGCTGTTGTGGTCGTATATGGACAGGTATTGTGGGTACTGACTCTGAATTTGTTTGCAGCAGAAGTTGAGACGTGGTGCTCCGGTGATTATGCAGAAGTGCCAGCCGAAATATCCGGTTCAGCTCACATCCCTCCAACTCCTCCTCCAGGTCTTTCCCCTCAGTCACCTCTATCAGAGAGCGGTGCACATAGTCCTGAACTACAAACCGGTCCAGCCTGCACAGGCAAAGAGAGTTAGTTGCATCTACACTGCCATTCAAAAGTTTGTATCAGTAAGATTTTTTACATAATTAATACTTTTCCCCAGCAAGGACACATTACATTAATCAAAAGTGAAGACATTTATAATGTTACAGAAGATTTCTGGTACAAATAAAGGCTGTTCAAGAAAAAAAAAAGTATCACAAATCATGAAGACTTAAAATAGAAAACAGTTATTTTAAATTATAATAAAATTTCACAATATTGATCAAATAAATGCAGTATTGGTGAGCATAAGATGTCTGATGTTTCAAAAACATTAAAAGAAAATCAGTAACACTTTACAATAAGGTCTCATTTGTTAACATAGTATTTATTCATCTTTGTTAATGTTAGTTCACAGTGCATTAAATAATGTAAACAAATAGGCCAACAACTATTGATTTTAATAATGTATGAAATGTTGAAATTAACATGATTAATAAATGCTGTAGAAGTATTGGTCATTCTATAGTTCTTTATTTAACTAAAGTAGTTAACTAATGAAACCTTAAACATAAAGTGTTACCAAAAAAATAAATGAATAACAACTACTTACAGACCCCAAACATTTGAATGTTTAGTGTATATCTATCTATTTATCCATAAAGGATATCTATGAAATAAGATTTAATAATAGAACCTACACACAATATTTCTGTACCCTATCAGTTTTGGCCAATTTTACAGGCTTTCTTAATTTATCAGTGTCTGTCAATGTTGGATATCTGTGCACACACATATCCCCTATTTTAACATTTAGATTACCTTTTCCATCATCAAATGCTCCTTAAAGTAACTTTTTGAAAAATAAATATCCATTTTTATACTGTGCATTATTTGGGTGATGTTTAAATTGATCTGTTGTTAGGGAACACACCAAACTCTGAGTATACCCAAACAGGGTATTTATTAACAGTGATGAATTAAACAAAAGCAGGTGAGTAATGGCACAGTCAGAAGAAAATTAACTGTGTCTCTTTTCCTTTACCATGAGAGTAGAGAGAGCACACACCTTTTCACAGGATTATGATGAGTAGACATGTACTTATAATATTTCAAAGAGTATCTTATAGGAGACTGCTAGAGTATCACAGGAAGATAGTCAGAGTCTCACAAGGAGATCCAATAGGTAAGTAGAGTGGCTAAGTATTGTTATCCGTAGTTGAGACCAGACCAATAGTGACTGTGAGGTGTGTGCGGTTATCCTGATGCAGATTGGAGTGCTGATGGGAAACAGGTGTGGGTGATGGCCAAGTGAGTGCAGGTGAGGGATAGGAGGGATGCTGGAAGTGTAGTTTCTAATTAGATGACTGGGCAGATGGAGAGCATATGTGACATTAACTCCCCCACCCCTCCACGGGCGGCCCCTGACACCCACAAAAATGTAATGGTCCTTGACGACGTAGATTGGTGCAGTTCTTGAGGGCCTGGGAGGGAGGGTCTGAGGCATTGAGGGGGAACAGTGAGTGAGAGGGCAGTGAAGGAGTTTAAGGTAAACACAAAAGAGTGAGCCAGACATAGAGCCAGGACGAAGACCCACAGTGGAACTGATGGAGGGCAGAACCAAGATGGAGGTAGAGATCTGACTGACAGAGGTAGTGCCGTGGGAGATGGAGACCCAGGCAAAGCTGAAGAGCTAATGAGACTGGACAACACCGTAGGTCCTAGAGGCCAAGGCAGAACTGTGTTGATGAGCAGCCGAGGTGGAGCCAGGGTGCTGGAGGAATGAGGCGAAGCCAGTGTGACTGAGGACCAAGGTGGAGTCGAGGGCAAGGCGGAGCCTGACGGAGCTGAAGGGGTGGAGGAACGAAGTGCAGCTGAAGGCCAGTGCTGCAGGCAGAGCAACGACTGAAAAGGCGGAGCCGTATTGACAAGGGAGCCCAGTGGAGCTGAAAGGACGATGGTTCCCAGTGGATGCAAAGGGGCGAGGAGCCAAGATGGAGCTGACTGGTCGATGGGCTGAGGTGAAGTTATGGGCTCAGCAGGCCAAGGCGAAGCCAGGGGATCCTTATGCCAAGGGAAAGATGGAGACAGCAAGACCTGAGGCAGATCAGATCAGGCTGGTTGGAGCCAACTGAGGAGGAGCTAAGGGACTGAAGGGAGCCAGCAGAGGCATGGTGGAAGGACTGGTTGTCTTTTGTAGAGGATGTGGGAGAGGGAGGCTGGGTGGGATCATTGGAGATGCAGGAGACTTGGAGCTGGGCAGGACCAGTTGAGACGCAGGAGACTTGGTTTGAGAATAGGAGGGAACTAGGGAGTCCATTATATGACAGTGTTCGTAGGCAGCAACTGTACATCAGGCAAGGGGGCAAGGATGGAATCCAACTCCACACTGTCAAATTCCCCTAGCATCCCCACTGGGACAGCCTTGGGTGCCGGCACTTGCACTTAGTCAGAAATGACCAGGGCTGCAGGCTCTGGCTCCAGGGTGACCTTCTCCAACTGTGGCAGGTCCTTGTTGGCCACTGGCTCTGGCTCTTGCTCAGGTTCTGTGTCTGTGTTGGGCTCTGGCTCTGTGACTGTGGTGGGTGGGGTAAGGGGCTGTCTGAGCTTTGGGTCTCTGGCAATCATTTCCTCTGGCTCCTGCTCCATGGTGGGCTCTGTCTCAGTGACAGGTCTGGAGAGGGACTAGGAAGAAATTCTGAGGCAGGTGGTGTCTCTGAGATGAAAACTAATGGCACTAGGAGGACTGGAGTGGGCTGGGGAGGCTGCAACTGAGGGGCGATGATGTCTTCATCCACTTTGCCTACTGTAAGGGAGGAGCCACTCAGCCAGAGTATATATTCTACATATTGTTCCAGGGTACCGGTGATAGTTCCCACTAGTAGCTGTCTGAAGATATGATCATCCAACCCACTCCAAAAGACAGTCTTCAGAGTTTTGTCACTCCAGGACACCAGGTGGGTCAGCTCAAGGAACTCCTCTACATAGTCTTCTAGAGGGTGGCCAGCTTGTGAGAGTGATAGGAGCAGGTCAGTGGGGTGGATGGGTGAATACGCAGTTGCGTTCAATGATATTGGAGTCTGGTCTTCTGTCAGGGAACACCAGACTCAGACACAGAGATTAGGTTAAACCCAAACATGGTATTTATTGACATTGATGAATTAAACAGAAAGCAGGTGAGTCTCTTTTCTTTACCAGGGTAACAGCAGAGCAATGATGACTGAAGCGTGATATAGTAGAGGGAGGACCTTCACACCTCTTCACAGGACTATGGAGAGTTGACAGGTATGTATAATATTCCAAAGAGTAGCTTACAGGAGATTGCTGGAGTATCACTGGGGAGATAGCTGGAGATTCACAAGGAGATCGCTGGAGTATCACAAGGAGATCCAATAGGTAAGTAAAGTGGGTAAGTAGGTTGTTATCATTGAGACCAGACCAAGAGTGACTGTGAGGTGTGTGTTCTTATCCTGGTGTATATTGGAATGTTGATGGGAAACAGGTGCAGGTGATGGCCAAGTGATTGCAGGTGAGGGATAGGAGGAATGCTGAAAATGTCATTTCTGACTAGATGACTGGGCAGATCTAGAGCATACGTGACATCTATAGCGTTTAAAACAATTAATTTAATTCATTTGTTTGGATGGAATAGTACTATTGACCATTTATTGGTTATTGAAAATAATATTCAGTATTGGGACACATTTTAATATCAGTGCATCCCTAGAAACCAGGGGAAAATTCTCACCAAGTAAACTTAGTTTGACTAACTAATTGATTTGGCTCCCCTACCCTTTCCTAGTTGCCACCAGCAGCAGATCATTAAAGAGGAACAGAAGTACATGACACAGTTTTCTCTGGCCAAACATGTTTTCCTTTGAAGAGATTTGAACCAGATCTCCCTGTTTCACAAGCCAGCGGGAGGAAGACACAAGAGGCAGGGCCTGAGAGAGAGAGAGAGACCCAACAAACAGAGAAGACATCAAGGAAAATAGTGAATTACGCATTACAAAATGTGAAGGTGACATGTAATCACCTATATGTGAACGGTTTACCAGCGACCTCCTGCAACTACCTTGCATGCAAACTCAATCTTGTTAGCAATCTGCACTATTTCTTCCATCTGTTTCATTCTGCCCACCTGCCAGTTGCAAGCCTCTAGTAGCTATAGGTGAAGAGAGCACAAATCATACAATATAGTGCAGCAAACTTGTTTTTATACTTATTTAAAAATATGCTGAGCTGCTTGGCATTCATACTCTGGAGATCTCCGTCAAAGCTCTCAGTGCTGAGGCCTCACAATCTGATCCCGGAATGGCCTTCTTCTGAATATTCTGCATCAAAATGTTTGACATATTGAATGAAGATGTAACATTTGATAAATGTAAAACATGTAACATGTAAAAACAATTATGCTAATGCTCTTCATCACTCACCTGCATTAGGATTTTAAGCCGAGTGATTCTCTGAAATGGCAGTGAAAGGAAAGATTTGAGGGGTAGTCGGTTGCATCGAGGGTCTTCCTGTAGTTTATGCAAGATCTCCACAATCTGAGGACTCTCTTTACTGAAAATTATGTTAGCAAACAGCAGACACTTTATTCATAGTATCCTTGTCTCTAAAGAATATCTCTAGAATAAAGTGCCAGGTTTTATGCTAATATCCATGATAAATAAACATCAAGCACTACTCTTTTACCTAAGGTTGTGCAATGTCTGCTCCTGATAGTGCATATTACGGATGTAATTCATATAAGCCCCAAAGGGTCCAAGAGCATGTTGGTGAACAACATCACAGATTACATCACAGAACACACTTGAAGCCAGCTCCAACAGCATTGCATCCATAAAGCTAAGAAAAGAGTTTAATGAATAAATACATTCTTAGAAGGAAAAAGGTTAAATTATTTAATTTATGTACATTTTAGAAATATATACTACCATGTAAAAGCTTGAGATCTATAAGATTTTTTAAAACGATTTTGAAAAAAGTCTCTTATGCTCACTAAGGATGCAGTAAACAGTTATTTTGTGAAATATTATTACAATTTAAAATAATATTTTTCTATTTTCTTATATTTTAAAATGTAACTTATTCCAGTGATGACCAGTTACTCCAGTCTTCAGTGTCATGTGATCCTTCAGAAATCATTCTAATATGCTGATTTGGTGCTCAAGAAACACTTTTTATTGTTATTAATGTTGTAAACAGTTGTTCTGCTTAATATTTTTTAATATTTTTGTGAAAACTTAGATACTTTTTTCAGGATTATTTAATAAATAGAAAGTTCCTAAAAAATTGAAACAATGTTAAAGTCTTTACTGTCACTTTTGCCCTTTTTTAATGCATCCTTGCCAAATAATAATATTAATTTCTTTAACCCAAACTTTGTTTGAACGGTAGTGTATATAAGAAATAATTTTATTATAATGCAGGTCCAACATTATTATTTCCTGAACATGACCATGAAAACAGGAAAGAATCGGATCTGAATGTTTTCTCCTCTGAATTTTATTCAATGTACATTCTTGTTCAACAGACTATATACAAACTAGCCCTGGTTCTTACCTTTGACTGATCTCTTTGATTTTTGCAATGCTCGAAAACAATGACTTTCTGTCTCTTGGTGCCAGAGCATCTTTTAGCACTGACGATTCCTGAAAAAGTTCCACAGCCACTGTCAAACTCTGAAGATAGGTCTGCTCAGATGTGACAACCTCATACAGATGCTGGTGAAGGGGTGTGAAGATAGGCAAGAGCAAAGAATGTTGGGAGAACATCAGAAAACATAAAGTAGAGGTGATAAAAGAGGTTATGTAAATGAAAAAACAGGCATTACTATAACCTTTAGGTTATATAACCTTTATAAACTTTAGGTACCTCTTGAAGCTTTAGCTGTTCCTTACTGAGCTGGCTCAGTATTCCACTGTCTCTTACAATGTTTCGCTCCTGCCATAAGTTCACCAATGACTTTTTCTTAGTATCAGCACACTTGCAATAAGAGTCTGTCTTAGAGGGGCTTTCTATTAGTTTGTCGACCAAACCAGGAAGAGGCAGCATTGTTGGTGTCCTCTGAGAAGTTTCAAGCGAGCGCTCAGAGAGATTCTCCCCATCTGTTTTTTGGTATTTTATCACAGAAGGAACATCTTCTGGACTCTCTCCATTGGAAACACCTGAGATGGGTACATTTTCATGTAGTCTTTCTACTTTTGGCTTTTTGGTGCTTAAATCTCTCTCTTTAAGCGCTCCTGAGAATATTTTGTGTAGCTCAAAAACCAAACTTTCCTTGACAATGTTGCTAACCGATCCAACTTCACTGTTGAGCTCAAGGGTTACTTTGTTTTTATCCTGGATCCTGAGAGCAGGAATTGATTTTAACAGAGAGAGGTGTGGAAGAGGTCTGTCACTTGGACAAACGTCAGAACCTGGAGAGAACAGGAGAGTCACTGCAAGGTTAGAATCAAAGATGAATTAGTACTACACAGTGATAATAATGGTGGATTTCAAGTACCTGATTGTCTGTGGTGCAGCACTAGTGAGCTGGAGCATTCAGATTGGGCTGGTGTTGTGGGTATATTCATAATAATACCCTCATCAATATCATTTTTAGATGCTTTTTCAACAAAAACAAATAACACAAGATTCTCCAATCAGATTGCTGGCAAACTCATACAGTATAACATATACGCACATACTGTCTTTATGTTTGGAGTCAAAGAGTGATTTATGTGTAACAATAATAATAGACATTTCAATAGTATTTTTTTTTTAAAACTCTTACATTTATGCATTTTTATCCAAAGTGAACTGCATCTGTATTTCAATTATAGCCTACACTTTTCTCAGTTCCAAGAACTTTTTTTTGCATTTTCCGAGAATTGAACCCATGACCTTGGCGTTGCTAGCTCCATGCTCTACTGTTTGAGCTAAAGAATTTTAATATGTTGAAAAAATCTTTTAATAATATGAAAATCTTTTAATGTTTTGAAGGGTTAGTTCACCCAAAAATGAAAATTCTTTCATTTATTACTCACCCTCATGGCGTTCCACACTTCCACACCTGTAAGACCTTCGTTAATCTTCGGAACACAAATTAAGATATTTTTGTTGAAATCCGATGGCTCAGTGAAGCCTCCATAGCCAGCAATGACATTTCCTCTCTTAAATCAGTTCATGTGAGTACAGTGGTTCAATATTAATATTATAAAGCGACAAGAATATTTTTGGTGCACCAAAAAAAACAAAATAACGACTTATATAGTGATGGCCGATTTCAAAACACTGCTTCAGGAAGCTTCGGAGCATAATGAATCAGCGTGTCGAATCAGCGGTTCAGAGCGCCAAAGTCACGTGATTTCAGCAGTTTGCCGGTTTGACACGCGATCCGAATCATGATTCGATACGCTGATTCATAACGGTCCAAAGCTTCCTGAAGCAGTGTTTTGAAATCGGCCATCACTATATAAGTCGTCATTTTGTTTTTTGGCGCACCAAAAATATTCTCGTCGCTTTATAATATTAATATTGAACCACTGTACTCACATGAACTGATTTAAGTATGTTTTTAGTACATTAATGGATCTTGAGAGAGGAAATGTCATTGCTGGCTATGGAGGCCTCACTGAGCCATCGGATTTCAACAAAAATATCTTAATTTGCGTTCCAAAGATTAACGAAGGTCTCACGGGTGTGGAATGCCATGAGGGTGAGTAATAAATTTGCTTAGCTTTCAATCTTGTGTTTGGTTCTGTAATACTGGGCAAAACTCAGAGACGAGGGAGAGCGGGATAAAAATGCAGAAGGTTTGAATAAAATAATAGCAAAACAAATCACAGGAACCAGAAAACCAGGGAAACCGATCAAATATTGTTCTCGTTTAATTCTCTCTCGTCGCGTGCTTACTACTACAAACACCCATCTGTGAGAGTACTTTTACTCCGCTTTTACTGAATAAATTCTTATTTTGTAAGTATTATTATTTAGGTTTAATATTATTTCTGTACTTTTTCACAAAGGTGATCAATGCTGTTAATTTAAAATTTTGTTAAGATTAAGATTATAAAAAGTCATTAACCTGATACTTAAGGGTTAAAAAAGGTTAAAAAAGTATCTGAAAGATGTTGGATTTTTGACTCTGGATATGCCTGTCAGTCACAAAGGTAATGAGAAATAAATTCAAATCATTATGGCAAAGGTAAATGAACACTCACACGTCATTGAGATCAGTTGCTCTGGCTCTTTGGGAAGGGGTCTGGCAGGTACAGGTATGCTCGGAGGGACTCTTTTTGATTTATGTGAGGTCAATTTTGAATGAATGTGCCAGTTTTCCAAATGGGTGTCATTATTCTTTCCATCTGTGGAAACAGATTGGTGAATGTTTGCCAGTGGTTCACAGATTTACTCACATCTGCGATTATGACAGTATAGGATGCAATCCATGCAGGACTGGTTTTGGTCAATCTACTAATCTACTGGGAGTTTATGTTCATAAATTGAAATTAGACAATCACTAAAAAGTAGCAATGTGGGAATATATGATTTAAACATTTTGTGTGGTGTACCTGAACAAGTTGGGTCTGGCGCAGGTACATCATCCATGTTATTGACAGGCTGAAGATGGTCAGCAAGGAACTGTGCTTTCAGTAAATGAAGTTTTGTGGTTGGTTTTATCCTTGGTGGAGCAACGAGACCTTGAGCGGCAATTTCTTGGTGTGGGTTTTGTGCTGCTGGTGTGGAGTGCTGGCTGGCCCAGAGGTGGTGGTCCTTCTCCTGGGCATCACTCCTCAAAATAAAGTCTGTCGCTCTGCGCCATTTCTCACAATTAAGCGGAGGTTTATGGGGACAGTAAGTTTTAGACGCAGGAAAGTTTTGGCAAGAACACAGTTCTTTGTATCCATCTGGCCTTGGCATAGCCTTCGGACGCCTGTAAGGAGCAGATGGGAGCAGAACGCTACTTATTAGTTGCCAGTGTGAATTTTGGCAGATGACTCTAAAAAGGGGTCTATGTAAAATGGAAATGAAAGATCTTTTGATTGACATTTTTGATTGTTCATTGGGTGAAATCTATAGGAATAAATCTGTTTAGTCAAATGCTATAGTGGTAATCCTTGTGAAAAAGAAGTGTACTTAATTGTGTTGAATGTGCACTTGTAGTTTACTTAAAGTCTTTATAAAAGCTTCCTCAATGTCCTAATTGAACTAAGGCCTAATCCTGGCCTAATCTAAGCCCTGTCTGTAGAACCAGGCCTAAATGTTTTACTTTATTTTGTACATTTTAATTATGTTTTAATCATCGTTTGTCATGCTTTAAACAAGTACACTTATTTTGATGTGTAAAGCATGTATACTTGATTATGATTTTAACTGTAGTGTTATTTGATATTACTATTCAAGTTCATATATTATAAATGTGCTAAATTGCAAATTCATCATTACAAATGTATTTAAATACATGACAGACAAGTTTCCATTAATGACATTAAAGTGTATTTTAGTTTACCATTAATGCTTGTTAGTACATTTGACAGTACACTTATATTATATTATATTATTACACCATATTAAAGTGAATAGAATTAGTTAATGGAATTAAATAGAAGTAATTATGAAATTACATATACTTAGGTCCTACTTAAGTGGATAAAAAAAGCACTCTTAAGTTCAACTAATTGCATTTAATATAAATTTAAAGGATTAGTTCACCAAAAAATGAAATTTTTGTCATTAAGTACTCACCCTCATGTCGCTCCAAACCCGTAAGACCTTCGTTCATCTTCGGAACACAAATTAAGATATTTTTGATGAAATCAGAGGGTGTCTGATCCACACATAGGCAGCAACATCATTGCACCTTTTGACGTCCAGAAAGGTAGTTAAAACATGGTTAAAATAGTCAACGTGACTACAGTGGTTCAACCTTAAAGGGTTAGTTCACCCAAAAATGAAAATTCTGTCATTTATTACTCACCCTCATGTCGTTCCACACCCGTAAGACCTTCGTTAATCTTCGGAATGCAAATTGAGATATTTTTGTTGAAATCCGATGGCTCTGTGAGGCCTACATAGGGAGCAATGACATTTCCTCTCTCAAGATCCATAAAGGTACTAAAAACATATTTAAATCAGTTCATGTGAGTACAGTGGTTCAATATTAATATTATAAAGCGACGAGAATATTTTTGGTGCGCCAAAAAAACAAAATAACGACTTATATAGTGATGGCCGATTTCAAAACACTGCTTTATGGACCTTTATGGATCTTGAGAGAGGAAATGTAATTGCTCCCTATGTAGGCCTCACGGAGCCATCGGATTTCAACAAAAATATCTCAATTTGCGTTCCGAAGATTAACGAAGGTCTTACAGGTGTGGAACGGCATGAGGGTAAGTAATAAATGACATAATTTTCATTTTTGGGCGAACTAACCCTTTAATGTTATGAAGCGACGAGAATACTTTTTGTGCGCAAAAACAATACAAAAATAACGACTTTATTCAACAATTTGAACCGCTGTCACACGTAGTGAACTCAGTGCAGTCTTCCTTGTTTACGTCCGAACGCCAACTCAGTATTGGCTGAAGCTATACACATGCACAGCACGACGCATGCATGTGAGGCTGACACAGGATTCGGACGTAAACAAGGAAGCCTGCACTGAATTCACCACATATGACAATGGTTCAAATTGTTGAATAAAGTCAGTATTTTTGTTTTGTTTTTGCACACAAAAAGTATTCTCGTTGCTTCATAAATTTAAGGTTTAACCACTGTAGTCACGTTGACTATTTTAACCATGTTTTTAACTACATTTCTGGATGTCAAAAGGTGCAATGATGTTGCTGCCTATGTGTGGATCAGAAACCCTCGGATTTCATCAGAAATATCTTAATTTGTGTTCCGAAGATGAACGAAGGTCTTACATATGTGGAACAACATGATGGTGAGTACTTAATGACAGAAATTTCATTTTTGGGTGAACTAACCCTTTAAACTATAATACATTTTCATTTAAAGGTGCTGCATGCGATTTCTCAAATTCGTGGTTGAACACTGTTGATATTTGAAATCAACCCAAACAAACCCACCCCTCTCTTCATTGCTCCGCCTCCAAAACTCACACTCCAATCCTAAGCACCCTGCTCCGAGTCGGTCTCAAACCCCGGCCCAATCGCTGCTGGCATGCGAGGTGAATGTACTACCAATGAGACTAAACACTGCATTCTCTAGTGGTCGTCAGTGTGCAGTAGTTTAACTGCAAAACTTTCACTATCTGGCCACTGTTACACACGCAATGCGAGTGGATGTCTGTTTATCACAGCTGACGTGCAACAAAATGCTTCACGAAAAATAAAGCGCAGTTGATGAACGAACGACAAGGAAGCACAAAAAATGAACGTACAGTACACAATAGTAAATACAGACAAGTGTTTGTTGTTAATCGCCAACAGCACAGCAGCTCCAGACAATCAAACCCAGTATTACTCACATGAGAAGGAATCAAAGCAGCCTCCGCGTCTGTTTTCAGGCCTTCCCGCTTAGCTCTCTCCAGCGCTGGAAAGCTTTTCTAATATAAATGTGGGTCCTAAAGTGCTTGCCCAGTCATAAACCTTCATTCCAGTGATATTCTTTTGAGCTGTTTTGTATTGTGTCCATCTCTCGTTCTGCATTTTTTTTTTTTTTTCAAATCTCTCTCTTGCTCGTTCTCTATCCTCAACCGTCATACGGCCCCTAATGCTGATTGGTTAGACGTTTGTTGTTGGTGTCGACCCGACTAAAGTCTAAACAGTGTTGTTGAAAAAATGCATACCCCACCTTTAATTGTAAATAACATTCAATTAAGTGTCCGAAAACATTACATTCCGTTTGCATGTAAGTATATTCTTTTAAAGTATATTATTTCTGTAATAAGTATTCCTTTTTTTAAAAGTATGTTTTTTTTTTTAAGGGAAGGTAACCTGGTGATGACTATCAATGACTACATATACAAAAGTCCCCTTTCATAATACCACTTTTGTCAAAAGTGTCAAATGTGGGCAAACCATTCATACCATTACCAACTCCTTGTAAGGCTACTATAAAAAAATTCATTATTTGCATTTTAATATATTTTAGGAAGAACTTATTAACAAATCATGATTTCTGTGGGAAAATGTTTGTATGATTTAATGCACAATTGCGTACACACAATTAGTGAATAGCTGATTTCAGAAATGCATATTACTAGCATAATGCTCTTACTATTTCTAACATATAAGATATGGCAAAAAATAAAAGCATGGTAGTGTTGACAATTCCAAATTGTTTGCTGGTGTATAAAGATACGTCATCTAATTGATATAGCTTTCTTTTGTGTTAATTTGCATGGGGCATTAAAAATAACTTATATTAAGTATTATATTACATATGGTGGTATCTGGATTTACTGGTTACATTTTATTGTAATTAGTGATTTGTAATAAAGTACATTCTAATTGGTTGCCTTTTTGTGTGTACTCTACTCTAAAAAGTAATAGTTCAGCATTATGGCCCAGATAGTCTTCGAATGATCTTGATCTCATTTGAGAAATAAAGAGAAGTACGTCTGTAGCCTGTATTGAGGGTCATAAGTGTAAGAGGTAAAATATGTTCTAACATACAACTAGTACAAGTTCTCATATAATTAAACATTGTGTGCACTAATAATATGTTTTCTTTAACTACAATGGCTTCATTTTCTGAACACCCACAACCCAGCTCTCACACATAAACCCACCATCAAGTTCCTTTTTGTGGGAACAGCTGGATCATGCAGTGAAAAGAGGTGTTTTTGGGATTTCCCACCTTTCCCATCTCGGTAAGTCTGATCACGCTTGTCTCGGCTTGCTGCCAGCTAAATCTTGGCAGCTAAATCATCTAAGACATTCCTACTAAACTGTGTCAAGCAGGTAATAATGTATCCTCAGGCTTTCTACTAAGTCACCTGTGTTATGGAATTTGGAAATTTCCCAACTTCCCATACATCTACCAATGACTGAAAAAGTAGGAAAAACAGTACAAACATTGCTTTCTATGGGTAAGAAGGGTAAGATGAGCTTGTGGGTTAAGTTAAGTCACCACCTGAATTGAGAAAATTGCACATTTTTATGCTTTTTATTAAGATAGCCTGTTAACGGTCAGTGTCAAGGTATAGCGGGACACCTGGTACACTTTTTATGGCCTTTTCTCTCTATTACATATTTTAGTAATAATCATAAATTAGGTTCGAAAGCTTAAACACTCAAAATTCATCCTGTTAGAACTGTTTTGAAATTGGCTCAATTTGTGTGATATCAACTTCAAATTTAGAACACAACTTGGTTAGACATATGGCTTTGATTTTCTAGCAAGCTTAGAGTCCAAATTATTTTGTAAAATATATATTTTGTATAAAATAAAGCAATTGTTTAGCACAGTACATTAGGTTTAAACTTAAACTTTTTTTTTTTTTTAATTTTTTGAAGTGCTTTCACTTCTGCAATAATCTGCTTTAAAAAGATTAGTAGTCTTCTTTAAAAAGAGACTGAGGTCTGTATTCCAAAGCATTAATTTCTTCTTAAGATGACAACTGAGGTATAAGCACCTTCAGGTGAGCACTTTAAGTCCACTTTTCCTTAATATGAAATGATCCTGAGAAAACAATGCAGTCAGTGTGCCCAAAGCCCAGTCAAAACTCCTTTTCATCAGTTTAAAGACACAACAGATGGAAGATAAAAAAGATGCATCTTGAATATGTGAACATGGGGAATGAAGGGCCAGATTCTAAATAAATGTGATAACAATCACATGTATTTAGAATCTGGCCCTTCATTCCCCATGTTCACATATTCAAGATGCATCTTTCTTATCATATAAATAATACATATACATCCCATTTACAGTATTGACTTTTACTGTTAAAATTGTCTGAGACACATTTGTATGACAAGGAAGTGCAGACACAGTGAAATCGAACAGTAGTACTACTGTTTCTTTCTTCTTCAGATAGTTTCAGTTCATTTTAGTACTTGCACTTGCAATATATAATATATAACTTATTTGTTGAAATTGATCTTAGGAATAAAGTTTACTTATTTTTTGTACATATGTGGGGCTTTATTTTTTGCTTTTTTTAATTTAAAAAGAAAAAAAAAAAGAAAAAATGTTTTCCATGCAACTTTTTCGTTAGGGCAAAGCAAGGTATTTCATACAACCCACATCACAGGACAAGTAAAAAAAATTCCACTCACCTCAGTTTTGTATTCCCTGTTTTTAATTTCGGAATTTTGTCCACTTCTTGACACTTAGTAAAATCCAAAGTGATATCCTCAGCCCACACTAACTGATTCTACACAAGAGAAAGGTTGCCAAGTGAATCCATCACACAACTCTCTCACTACAATCGCTGAATTTAGTCTCAACTTCAAATGTAGAGAGAGGGGAGGGATAAAAGAGGATTGGTCCTGACATGCCAGTGTAAAGTCAATCAGTTAAGAAGATCGGCAACCACATGCAGCCTTAGTGTAACTTATATATAGATTATTAGAGCAAAATACAGATTTTGTTATAGAAATATAAAATAAAACTAGTCACACCACCAGAGTGGTATTGTCACGATCACTGTCTGTTCCTGGACTCCATTTCCCATAATCCTCCCTTCCAATCACCTGCACACTCCACACCAATCACCAAGTGCCACACACACCTGCAAATCATTACCTGGACTATAAAAGACACACACACACACACACCCTTTGCGAAGTCTTGATTTGCCCCGGTGATCACTTCTGAGCGTTTTCTTGTGGATTGTATTTCTGTTGCCATTGGACTGTTTATTGGACTGTGTTTGTTTGCCGCCTGCCCTGACCATTGCCTGTGACTTTACTCTGCTTGTCTGCCGCCTGCCTCGACCATTGCCTGTCCCTGTTTGTGTCTCTGCCTTTGCCCTGTCTACTCTGTAAGTACTTTTAATAAACAAGCTGCAAATGGATCCTCACGCATTCGACCCATCATTACAGAAGACTTCGCCATCAAACGATCCAGCAGCTTCTACGAGCGCTTCCAGCCCCAGCATGGACCCAGCAATACGTCTCGTCCGCCTTCGGCAAGGTAATTCTACACTCGAGGACCACATTCAGAAGTTTCTAGACATTGCCTATTTATCTGACCTGCCTGACTGTGCCCTCATTGACTTCTTTGGCTATGGATTAAACGAACCATTGAAGGACTACTTACTTATTAATGGTCCCCGAGGGTCGTTCGTGGAATTTCTGGACTTTGCTCTGCTTACTGTTGGTTCACTGTTTACTGTGGGTGTCGCGGAGGAACGCGACACCTCGTTCCCCCATGTAATGGCTGCCTCTAAAGAGAGCATTCACAAAATGGCGGCCACAACATCACATCATGTCTCTGCTGATCTTCCAGAGCCAAGTCAAGTCTCCATTGATCTTCTAGAATTACATCACGTCTCTGGATCTGTTTGGGAGCGGAGTGGGTTGCGTTCCAGTGTGGCTGATCCACCGCTGACTTCAGCACGAGCGGCTGGCATTCCTAAGCCTCCGCCGGCCGCTTCGCACTCAAGCCCGCCGGCCGCTACGCCCTCAAGCTCGCCGGTTGCGACGCCCTCAAGCTCGCCGGTTGCGACGCCCTCAAGCTCGCCGGTTGCCACGCCCTCAAGCTCGCCGGTTGCCACGCCCTCAAGCTCGCCGGTTGCCACGCACTCAAGCTCGCCGGTTGCCACGCACTCAAGCTCGCCGGTTGCCACGCACTCAAGCTCGCCGGTTGCCACGCACTCAAGCTCGCCGGTTGCCACGCACTCAAATTCTCTGGATGCTATGGACAAGATGGCTGCTTTGCCAGTGCCCACGGGCAAGATGGCCGCCCCGCCAGTGTCTGGGAACATAGGGGTCGTTCCAGCCAGTGAGTCCACTCCAGAACCAGCTCCAGTCCGCGAGTCCGCTCCAACCCGTGAGCCCGCTGCAGCGCCCTCAGAGGAGGTAGGCATAGAGCCACCGCCTCAACCATGTAAACGGAGGAGGAGGAGGAAGAAGGCTTCCTCCATCCCTCAAGGCCCGGAGGCCTTCCCAGAGCCCGCTGTAGGCCCGGAGGCCGTCCCAGAGCCCGCTGTAGGCCCGGAGGCCGTCCCAGAGCCCGTTGTAAGCCCGGAGGCCGTCCCAGAGCGGTCCGCTGCCGTCCCAGAGCAGCCCGCTCTTCCTGATACGGCCACGGAGGCCGTCCCCGAGCTCCTCGCCCTGCCGGCGCCACCCGAGCTCCTCGCCCTGCCGGCGCCACCCGAGCTCCTCGCCCTGCCGGCGCCACCCGAGCTCCTCGCCCTGCCGGCGCCACCCGAGCTCCTCGCCCTGCCGGCGCCACCCGAGCTCCTCGCCCTGCCGGCGCCACCCGAGCTCCTCGCCCTGCCGGCGCCACCCGAGCTCCTCGCCCTGCCGGCGCCACCCGAGCTCCTTACCCACGAAACCGCCACGGCCTCCTTTGAATTCCCCAAGATCTTTTTGGGGGGGGGGCATATACCTGAGGGTGGGGAGCTTGTGGGTGGGGACCCTGCACGGCCGCGATCATCAGCGGCCTCCGAATTGCTTGAGCTTGCGGGTGGGGACCTTACACGCCCACGGTCTTCAACCGCCTGTGAACTGCTGTGGCCGGCTACGGACCCTGACCTGCCGTGGGCGCCCAAGCTACCTGACCTACCGTGGCCGCCTAAGCCACCTGACCTGCCGTGGTTGCCCAAGCCACCTGACCTGCCGTGGGTGCCCAAGCCACCTGACCGGCCGTGGTTGCCCAAGCCACCTGACCCGCCGTGGGTGCCCAAGCCACCTGACCCGCCGTGGTTGCCCAAGCCACCTGACCCGCCGTGGCTGCCCGTGGCACCTGACCCGCCGTGGCTGCCCGTGGCACCTGACCCGCCGTGGCTGCCCGTGGCACCTGACCCGCCGTGGCTGCCCGTGGCACCTGACCCGCCGTGGCTGCCCGTGGCACCTGACCCGCCGTGGCTGCCCGTGGCACCTGACCCGCCGTGGCTGCCCGTGGCACCTGACCCGCCGTGGCTGCCCGTGGCACCTGACCCGCCGTGGCTGCCCGTGGCACCTGACCCGCCGTGGCTGCCCGTGGCACCTGACCCGCCGTGGCTGCCCGTGGCACCTGACCCCCCGTGGCTGCCCGAGTTCCTGGACCTGCATTGGAGACCCCGTTCCCGTCTGCCAACAGGTCTCCAATGTACCCACCCCCCCTCCCTATCTGTGCCATTTACGCCGCGAGGACGCGCCTTCCGGAAGGGGGCGTTATGTCACGATCACTGTCTGTTCCTGGACTCCATTTCCCATAATCCTCCCTTCCAATCACCTGCACACTCCACACCAATCACCAAGTGCCACACACACCTGCAAATCATTACCTGGACTATAAAAGACACACACACACACACACCCTTTGCGAAGTCTTGATTTGCCCCGGTGATCACTTCTGAGCGTTTTCTTGTGGATTGTATTTCTGTTGCCATTGGACTGTTTATTGGACTGTGTTTGTTTGCCGCCTGCCCTGACCATTGCCTGTGACTTTACTCTGCTTGTCTGCCGCCTGCCTCGACCATTGCCTGTCCCTGTTTGTGTCTCTGCCTTTGCCCTGTCTACTCTGTAAGTACTTTTAATAAACAAGCTGCAAATGGATCCTCACGCATTCGACCCATCATTACAGGTATCACATAAGGATATTACACATCTCTTCCACATTGTGTTTTCTAAGAAACACAATATGTTCTTCTAAAACTGTATGACATCAACCGATACTCACTTATACTGCAGAGAAATTTGCAGATGGTATTTGTGATGAAGCTTTCAAATCACTTCTCTAATTATTTATGACGCATGCCTCTACCAGTGCAAACAACCCAGAAGTCATTAAAACATACAGAATAGCAGAGAAATGTGCACAAGATTATTTTGTCAGTAATACTAACACTTTACAATAAAGGTACATGAATGATCATGTACTAATACCTGAATTATTACTTAATTCAACACAAACTCATGATTAGTGAAGATATGACCTAATCATGAACCAATGAAGAGCTATCCTTAACTACGACTGGAATCATAAGGATTCATAAATAACAACAGATTTAACTACATGTTAGTATGTTTGATAGTTAATGCATTAATTAACATTTAGTGGAAAACTAAATCAATCATGCTCCATAAGAAGGAATAAGTAGTACTCTGACTTTGAATTAAATGTGATTTAATACTGTTATAATTTAAACTGTAATAGCAAATCTGCCATCTGCAGCTTTGTGACAAATAATTGGAATCGTACATGATTATTTAGTCATTAATTACACAGATCCGCATAACTACCACTAATAAATTCAGTTTGATCTAAACCATTTTCTAATTTTTACTGTTCATTTACGTTTAGTCATAGATACTTTTCTTCCTAGGACTATAGGGTTTGTTTCTGGTGGGACACTCATTAGTGGCGCACTCTCGGTGCTCTCTTGGTGCGTTAGCTGTGTTCCTACTGTAATGCTGTCATTTTAATCTAATAAATGTTGATTGCTTTGGTAAACCTAATTAATAAATAAAGACATGTTTGAATGTATGTTGTATTGGGATTTTTCAGGAAGTTATGTACAGTAATTAACTGTATTTTTTTGTCGCTGAAATGTATATGCTTTGATTAGCATTAGCTTATTGACGCGCCCTATTCTACATGTAAACATGCCTTATGTGTGTCTTTACAAGTATGTTTGGGCTTTCTTTTGAGTCTATATATGTTTAATTATAAATAAAAATAAAAGAACTTCAAATTATTTTTTCAATCATCTTTGGGGGTTTTTTATCAGTGGTGTAAAAAATAAGGATGAAACTTTTAGTGTATGTTCATTCATTTTTTAATGATTTGTAAGTGCATCATTGTGTCATGACTTTACTTTGAGGGGCACATCATACTTAACTCATTATTAACATAAACTCATCTCCTGTTAATACATTTTTTTTTACTTTACTTGAGGTGGCACATCATAATGAATTCACTCTTAACTAACGATTTATCAAATACACATGTACTAACACAACTAGTATTCAGCCCAGTTAAGTGATGTTGTGTGGCTTGCATCTGGATGGAGAGTGAACTGTACTGATACCCAGCAAACGTTCCGCTTACCTTAGTGCATATTTCCTGTTTGGTTATTTTTTGAGAACCGATTCCTCTGTTCAACAATTGTTCTTTGTAAGTTTTAAATTGTTATTTTTTATTTAGCTGCGTCACAGTAGGCTGAGTTTGATGGGAAAGAGAATAACACAAAACAGATTAAGACCTTTTACGATCAATTATTAGTTGATTTAGTATTTTCTACATTTGATAAGGAGGATCAGTGAAAATAATGACTAACGAATGTGCCATTCAGTAATGTTTATGATGAAGTTGCAGATATCAATAGTTTAAATTATGACAATTATATATGTTTTTTTTTTTCAAAGTAAAAATATTTCTTATTCTTAATTCTTATGGAGCCTGATTGGTTTATTTTACCCCTAAATGTTAGTTAATGCATTAACTATCAAACATGTACTAACATGTACAAACAACAAAAGCAGAGAGTGCTACACGGGTGTCTTTATGTAGCCACTGGTGCTCATTGAATAAACTGGAGGTAAACATCAAATCATAAAGACAAAATACTCCAAGTGTCATGGAAAAGAGAGGACCCAAGAGCAAAGGCAGATAAATGCAGTTTTATTTTCAGAAGGGAACAAAGGCAGTCTGCCGTTCACTGGCCTTTACTGGTGGACGCAGATCCGTTGAAGAACTCAGATTTTACAAAACTTGTTAGGCGAAGTCAGGAGTCAAGAGTCCAGGACTAGGCAGAGGACACTTAGAGGGAGACGGGCACAGTCTCCAAGTGGTCCAGCATGTCCCGGGCCGAAATCCAGCTTCTCTTCTCCAGGCTGAGGGAAAGGGGGACGGGAGGGGGCGCAAATGACGGGTTATCTAGACAGCAATGAAACAGGGATAACCCGGTGGATGACGACGGTAGCGAATTATGGACATATTCAGCCCAAGCCAGTTGCTCACACCAGGATGAGGGATTCGACCAAGAATCTGGTTGACCCTTTTAGCTTGCCCGTTAGTCTGTGAGTGAAACCCTAGTCTCGTGTAGCCAGACCTTCAGACTGATGGCAGAAGGTCTGGACTCTATCGCAGCTTTCATTGGCCAAGGACCGCCCAAGAGGACAATTCGTTTTGTTCCGTCTTATGTTTAGGGGTGTGAAAATGTAAAGTCGATGTTACTACTATAACAGACCATCGTGCATCTAATAAATTATTAATTCAAGAACATTGTGCAAGTTTACTGCAACAATGGAGCCGCAAACTTCACATAATTTTGAAAATCCAGCGTTTTGCTCCTGACAAGCGCTCATTGTCACAGTTGTAAACACGACAGCGTTCTTGTTCTACGAGGGGGTTTGGCATCACAGCATTTGTTTTTCAGGCAGACTGTTAATGCGACACACACGTCTCCCAGACATCCTGTAGAATTAAACCAACCAGATGACGACTTCGAATCTCCTGAACTGTTTCCAGATAAGTGTGCCATATGCATCAGACGTTCAGCCAACGGTCCGTGGCATCTGAGGCTGAGACGACAGACTGGCAGAAGCTCCAATCTGCCGGCAGAATCCCCGTAACGAAATCCAAGGCTATATGGGACCATGGGCGAGACAGAATTGAAAAGGGTTGGAGCAGACCGGCGGGTGGAGAATTACTAGACTTGGTCTGGGCGCAGACAGGGCAAGACCCCACAAAACGGCGGATATTGCATGCTATGGTGGGCCAACAAAACCGTTAACTGATGGTAGCAAGAGTACCTCTCACCCCTGGGTGAGCTACAAGCTTGGAGGAGTGACCCCAGTGGAAGACAACAGGAAAAACGGACTCTTAAACAAACAATCTTCCCTATGGGCACTGCCAAGGGGCCATGACGTGAGCAAGTACTCTTTTTACCAGCTGCTTGATTTCCCAAATAACAGTCCCGACCACACAGCCACCAGGCAAAATAGTCTCTGTGGTTGAATTGTTCTCTGATGAACCAAACTGATGAGAGAGAGCGTCAGGTTTCATGTTCTTAGAACCGGGTCTGTAGGATATTGTACAGTCGAAACTACCAAAGAAAAGCACTGCTCCCACACCTACATCAGATGCATCTACTTCCACTATGAATTGTCTTTTGGGATCAGGAGTGATTATAATAGGCGCAGAGGTGAACAACCTCTTAAGGCGATCAAAAGCATCTTGGGCTGCCTCCGACCAAACAAAGCAGGACTTGATCGAAGTGAGAGCGGTCAGTGGAGTGGCTACTTGGCTGAAGTTAGGAATGAAGCATCAATAAAAAAATTGTGAATCCCAAAAATCATTGGAACGCTGTGCGAGAATCAGGAACCTTAGCAGGATCCATACTGATCCAATCCACAGACACGACTGAACCCAGAAACATTACTGACCTAGCATGGAATTCTCTAAGAGATGCTGTAATACACGCAAAACATGGAGAACGTGCACCTGGAGAGAGGGCGAGAAAATGAGGATGCCATCCAGGTACACAAAGACTAATATATTGAGCATGTCTCTCAAGACGCCATTTACGAGTGCCTGGAAGACGGCGGGAGTGTTTACAAGCCCGAATGGTAAAACCCGATCTTCGAAGTTCCCTAGAGATGATACACATTGTGAAGGTCCAACTTTGTGAAAACCCTTGCTCCCTGCAAGATCTCGAAAGCTGACAACATAAGTGGGAAAGGGTACCGGTTCTTAATAGTAATGCTGTTTAACCCACGATAATCAATGCAGGGACGCAATGAGCCGTCTTTTTTTTCACAAAGTAGAACCCTGCTCTGGCGGGAGAAAATGATGGAATATTGGTATCAGCGGCAAGCCAGTCAGCAAGATACTTCTCTAGCGCTTCACGCTCAGGTGTGGACAGAGAATACAGTCTCCCGCGAAGTGGAGTAGTGCCTGGGAGAAGATCAATGCTGCAGTCATAAGGTCGATTAGGAGGGAGAGAAGCAGCCCAGGAATGACTGAACACTACTCACAGATTTTCCTCAGGGACACCAGACCAATCACTGGGCTCCTCCTGAAACACAGAGATAGGAGAAACAGCAGGAACAGCAGAAACAAGACACTCATCATGACACAATAGACTCCAAGATAAAATAGTCCCCTCTGCCCAGTTAATCTGAGGATTATGCTACGTTAACCAAGGGTGACCTGAAACGATAGGTGTTAAAGGAGAATGAAAAATAAAAAAGGTGATAGTCTCTTGATGTTTGCCCGAAATAGTGAGACTCACTGGGATAGTGGCTCGATGGATCTTAGAAAGAACTCGGCCATCCAAGGCAAAAACAGTTGGAGGGTCTTTTAAATCACATAAGGGAATGCCATGTTCTAATGCCCACATCTTGTCTATGAAATTCTTCTCTGATCCTGAATCGATGAGAGCCTAGCAGGAGAATGAGAAGCCAGCCCAGCGCAGGACAATAGCGAAAGTGATACAAGTCTTAGGAGATGGGGAAAGGGCTGTTGCGCTCTCCAGTACACCTCAGTCTACTAACGAGCCTTTTCTTTTAACGGACATGTTGCTGTGAAATGGCCAGAGGTCATTCTGCTTAAGAGATACAAATCCCACCCAGCTGAATAGTCTCACGTTCCAGACAGGACTCAGATGCGATGGCAACAGTGGACGGGACTGCCCACTGATCAGTGACCAAACCACGAGTGCAACGGTGCAGTTCAAACCGCTTTTCAAGGTGGATGGCTAACTCCACCAGCTGCTCCAAACGGGCAGGAAATTCGTGGGCATGAATTTCATCCTTGAGATCCGCATTAAGCTCCTCCAAAAATGTGCAGCCAAGGCAGGTCCATTCCACTCACATGTGGCCACTAATATACAGAACTCTATGGCGTAGTTGGCTATGGACCGCCTACCCTGGCGCAGCATGGCGAGCAGATGAGACACCTCACGCCCATAGACAGAACGGTTGAACACTTTAATAATATCTTCCTTAAACAAGGCAAACTTCTCGCAGCATTCGGCTGCCGACTCCCAGACGGCTGTTTCCCATATGCGAGTTCGCACAGACAGTAGAGAGACCACAAAGGTGAACTTTGAAGGATCCTCGGCGTAGGTGGAAGGTTGGAGGGAAAACACAACCTCGCACTGGGTTAGAAATGCTCGGCATTCAGTAGGCCCACCCGAATAACAAGGTGGATAGTTGATTCATAGGTGCCTCCTTTGCTGGGTCCATAACGGCCAAATTATTCTGTCATGGAAAAGAGAGGACACAAGAGCAAATGCAGATAAATGCAGCAAGTTTTATTTTCTGAAGGGAACAAAGGCAGTCTGCTGTTCATCAGCTGTTCTTGGTGGACGCAGATCTCAGGGTTTACAAAACTTGTCAGGCGAAGTCAGGAGTCAAGGGTCCAGGACTAGGCAGAAGACACGCAGGAGACGGGCACAGTCCCCAGTTGGCAGACTCAGCACCGCGAAAAGCGATCAAACCAAACCTAACACGACACCACGGCACTCATCTGGTGAAAGTAAAAAGCCTTTAATTAACTGGGCTAAATCATTAAAAACAATTAAAAGTGTGGATCTACGCGTTTCAGCTACACAGCCTTCTTTCTGTCCCTCCATTGACAGCCTATGCAACTACCACTTTCAAGCCCCAGAAAGGTAGTAAAGACAGCATTAAAGTAATCCATGTGAGTCCAGTTGTTTAAACTCAATTTTATAAAGCAACTTGAGTGCTTTGTTTGTGTAGGCTGTCAATGGAGGGACAGAAAGCTCTCAGGTTTTATTAAAATTATCTTCATTTGTGTTTCGAAGTCTTACGGGTTTGGAACGTCATCAGGGTGAGTAATTAATGACAGAATTTTTGGGTGAACTAACCCTTTAAATAACTGAAAATCATATGACCGAAAACATGACTACACTCTCATATGAATACCACAACAAAATATTAGATCTCTCTGAAAGTATACCTGTTGTCAACCCTAATCGGGCAATAGTGAGCCTGGACGGCAGCATGATGCCATTGTTTGGACTCTCTTGTTTGTTTTTCATTTTGTGACATGTCACCTTTACCTTTATTTATATAGCGCTTTTTACAATGTAGATTGTGTCAAAGCAGCTTTACATTGATAACTGGTACATTGTTTGGCTGCACAGCAGCTCTTAAAGAATAGTGTCAATGCAGGCAGATCAAAGCACTGTTGAATATCAAATGTCAAGTCAAGTGTCCCCAACTAAGCAAGCCAGAGGCGACAGCGGCAAGGAACCCAAACTCCATCAGGTGACATCAGGTGGCAGACAAGTGGCAAATTGGTGTTAAAATGGAGAAAAAAACCTTGGGAGAAACCAGGCTTAGTCGGGGTGCCAGTTCTCCTCTGGCCAACAGTGCTTTGTTACAATTCAGGTTGCTATCATAAGTCCAATAGGATCGCAACATTAAAAGTATTTATTTCAGTTCCATCCAATTGAGGATCGTATTTCATCACGCCGGTATGGACGGTTGTTGAGGAACTGTGTCGTGGCTGTCGTGTCGATGAGGCCTTCACAGGGGATGATCTAGTTGACTCAATCTCTGCTGATACTTCAGGGCTGCGTTGTGGTCGTGTCAAGGTGCAGGTCCTTGGTCTCACCTGGATACGGCCCGGATCCGGTTGACTACGGTGAACCTCGGGATAAACAGAAAGACTAATATTAGCGTAGATGCCATTCTTCTTCTGATGTAACGAGTACATCAGGTGTTATAGGAAGTGTTCCCGGTTCCGGCTGACCTAATTTATGCAGCCTAATAATCCTTTAACGGATTTGGAAATTGGTAATGTGTTATGTATATGCCAGGTTAAAGAGATGCGTTTTTAGTCTAGATTTAAACTGACAGAGTGTGTCTGCTTCCCGAACAATGCTAGGAAGATTGTTCCAGAGTTTAGGTGCCAAATAGGAGAAGGATCTACCACCTGCAGTTGATTTTGATATTCTAGGTATTATCAGCTGGCCTGAATTCTGAGATCGCAATAGACGTGAAGGACTATAATGAATTAGGAGCTCGCTCAGGTACTGGGGAGCTAAACCATTTAGTGCTTTGTAAGTAATTAGCAAGATTTTAAAATCTATACAATGTTTAACAGGAAGCCAATGCAGTGTTGACAGAACTGGGCTAATATGGTCATACTTCCTGGTTCTAGTAAGAACTCTAGCTGCTGCATTTTGTACGAGCTGTAGTTTATTTATCAGGCGAGCAGAACAACCACCCAGTAGAGCGTTACAGTAATCTAGCCTTGAGGTCATGAACGCATGAACTAACTGTTCTGCATTTTTCATTGAGAGCATATGTCGTAGTTTAGATATATTTTTAAGATGGAAGAATGCGGTTTTACAGATGCTAGTAACATGGCCTTCAAATGAAAGATTGGTATCAAAGAGCACACCCAGGTTCCTAACTGACGACGAAGACTTAACAGAGCAGCCATCAAGTGTTAGACAATATTCTAGGTTATTACGTGAAGAAGTTTTTGGTCCAAAAATTAGAATCTCTGTTTTTTCTGAATTTAGTAGTAGGAAATTACTGGTCATCCAATTTTTTATATCAGCTATGCATTCCGTTAATTTTGTGAATTGGTAAGTTTCGTCAGGGCGCGAAGAAATATAGAGCTGAGTATCATCAGCGTAACAGTGAAAACTAACGCCATGCTTCCTAATGATATCTCCCAAGGGTAGCATGTACAGAGTGAACAGTAACGGTCCTAGTACTGAGCCTTGTGGTACTCCATATTGAACTTGTGATCGATATGACATGTCTTCGTTTACTACTACAAACTGATAACGGTCAGATAAGTATGATTTGAACCATGACAATGCAATTCCACTAATGCCAACATAATTTTCGAGTCTATTTAAAAGAATATTGTGATCAATAGTGTCAAATGCTGCACTAAGATCCAGTAACACTAATAGAGAGATACAACCACGATCTGATGATAAGAGCAAATCATTAGTAACTCTAATGAGAGCAGTCTCAGTACTATGGTACGGTCTAAATCCTGACTGGAAATCCTCACAGATACCATTTCTTTCTAAAAAGGAACATAGCTGTGATGATACTGCCTTTTCTAGTATTTTTGACAGAAAAGTGAGATTTGAGATCGGCCTGTAATTGACTAATTCTCTAGGATCAAGTTGTGGTTTTTTAATAAGAGGTTTAATAATAGCCAGCTTAAAAGTTTTTGGTACGTATCCTAATGATAAAGATGAATTGACGATATTGAGAAGAGGGTCTATGACCTCTGGAAGCATTTCTTTCAATAGCTTAGTCGGTATAGGGTCTAACATACATGTTGTTGATTTTGATGATTTAACAAGTTTAGACAATTCTTCCTCTCCTAAAGCAGTAAATGAATTGAATTTTTCCTCAGGGACACTACAATGCACAATCTGACACGATACTGTAGTAGACGGTTGCATGGTTATTATTTTTTCTCTAATATTATCAATCTTGCAAGTAAAGAAGTTCATAAAGTCATTACTGCTGTGCTCTTTGGAAACATCAGAAGTTGAAGCTTTATTTCTTGTTAATTTAGCCACTGTATCAAATAAATACCTAGGGTTGTGTTTATTTTCTTCTAAGAGTTTTGAAAAATAGGCAGATCTAGCAGATTTTAAGGCCTTTCTGTACTCAATCATTCTCTCTCTCCATGAAATACGAAATACTTCTAGTTTTGATTTCTTCCAGCTGCGCTCCATTTTTCTGGCTGCTAACTTTAGGGCCCGAGTGTGGTCATTGTACCATGGCATTGGATTAATTTCCTTAATCTTTTTTAAACGCAAAGGAGCAACTGAGTCTAATGTGCTGGAAAAGACAGAGGCAATAGTTTCTGTTGCAACATCGAGGTCTTCTAAGCTGTCTGGTATGCTAAGGCGATGAAAATGATCAGGAAGATTATTTATAAAGCAATCTTTAGTGGTAGAAGTGATGGTTCTACCATATTTATGGCATGGAGGCAGTTTAGCCGCCTTGACTAAATGTAGTATACACGAGACTAGATAATGATCTGAGATGTCGTCACTCTGCTGCAGAATTTCAACAGCATCAATATCGATTCCATGTGACAATATTAGATCTAAAGTATGATTACGACAATGAGTGGGTCCTGACACATGTTGTCTAACACCAATAGAGTTTAGAATATCTGCAAATGCCAATCCTAATGCGTCTTTTTTATTATCTACATGAATATTAAAATCACCAACAACAAGGACTTTATCTGCAGCTAGTACTAACTCTGATAGAAAGTCAGCAAATTCTTTGATAAAGTCTGTATTGTGTCCTGGTGGCCTGTATACAGTAGCCAGCACAAATGTCAACTTACATAATGTTACGTAAAGTACCATAGTTTCGAAGGAATTATATTTGAAAGACTTCTGACTAATACTGTAAATATTACTATAGATTACAGCAACACCTCCCCCTTTGCCTTTCTGACGGGCATTGTGTCGATAATCATAACCTTGAGGACTAGACTCATTTAAAGTAATGTAATCATCCGGTTTTAGCCAAGTTTCTGTCAAACACAGCACATCTAGATTATTATCTTTGATAATATCATTAACAATAAGTGATTTTGAAGAAAGGGATCTAATATTTAACAACCCGAGTTTTATCATTTGTTTAGCATTATTATCTCTATTTTTTATTTGTTGAACATCAATTAAATTTTTACCATTAAATGGGTTTGGAAGTTTTTTGTTTTTACTAATTCGGGGTACAGACACAGTCTCTATTTGAAAATATCTAGGTGTAAGAGTTTCTATGTGTTGAGAGTTATCTGAATTTTCTGACTTCTGTAACGTGAGGCAGCTAGCAGACGGTCGGTTTAGCCAGTCTGTCTGCTTTCTGACCTGGGCCCCAGTTTGTCATGTTTCAGTTCTAAGACTATGTGCCATATTACTAGAGAGAAGAGCAGCACCATCCCGGGAGGGATGAATACCATCTCTTTTTAACAGGTCAGGTCTGCCCCAAAAACTTTTCCAATTATCTATGAAACCTATATTATTTTGCGGACACCACTTAGACAGCCAGCCATTGAGTGATGATAATCTGCTAACTATCTCATCACTCCGACGAACAGGAAGGGGGCCAGAGCAAATTACTTCTCCTGACATTGTACTTGCGAGTTCACACACCTCTTTAATGTTAATTTTAGTGATCTCCGACTGGCGAAGTCGAACATCATTAGTGCCGACGTGAATAATAATCTTAGAGTATTTACGATTAGCATTAGCCAGCACTTTTAAATTTGCTTTGATGTCAGGTGCTCTGGCTCCCGGCAAACATGTGACTATGGTGGCTGGTGTCTCTATTTTCACGTTCCATGTAATAGAATCGCCAATAACTAGGGCACTTTCAACAGGATTCTCAGTGGGTGTATCACTGAGTGGGGAGAACCTGTTTGATGTTCTTATTGGAACGGAAGAGTGGTGTTTTCCGCGGCTAGGCCGCCTCACCGTTACCCAAGTGCCCTGCTGCGCGGGCTCTACAGCCGGAACCGAACAATGTACAGAGTTCACTAAGCTAGTCGCATCCAAAACAGTATCTGAAGCCCTTGCATTCTTACTATCCTCGATTAAAGTTTGGATGCGTGTCTCTAATTCTGAGATTCTCTCTGTCAGCCTGACTATTTCCCTACATTTATGACATGTAAATCCCTCGTCGCTGACAGAGAGAGCTATGGTAAACATGTGGCAAATGGAACAGGTAGCAATGCTGGGAGAGGATGACATGACTCACCGTGTTTGTAGACTGATCCGACTTACCACAGCTGTTTGAAGAACGCGTTGAAAAAGGAGCGCGCGAGCGACTGTTAACAGGTTAACAAGCTAGCGCTGCAAATGCAAATGCGTTGTAACAGCGATTTAGATTCAAATATTACAAGCCAGCGGCGTCAGATTAGTGTGGTAGGCAATATTACATATAAGGTAATAAAAAAATAAGCAACAATGAATAAAAGTAAGAGATTCAAAACAAAGCTATACGGAGTTACAGACGCAAACCAATCTGAGCAGCGAGGCAGACAGGAGCAATCGAGTTAGGACGAGTTAGGACATGTCTTCCTTTGTTCAGTTTTTCCCGGCACTCTTTAGTTGTCATGGTTACTGATTTGATTAGAGTCCTCGTTTCAGGTGTGTCTTGTTAATTAGTCCTCTTTGTTTGCCATATACCCTGTGTTCTCCCTCAGTCTCTGTCGGTTCTCGTTTGTATGAATGTGGTTTTTCTCCCAAGTTTCTCCTGGTTCCTTGATTTTTGTTATTAAAGTCTACCTTCCAGTATTCTTCCTTATCGTGAGAGTTTATATACAACCGTTACGTAACAGAAGAACTGACCTATAACAATGATCCTGGTTGAGGACTGTCTGTGGAGCCTGTGGCAGAATGGTCGGCCTTTGGAGAGGTATGTGGAGGATTTTCTCAAGCTTTCCCATCAGGTGAGCTGGCCTGACACCTCCCTCAGTGTATGTTTTCAGATGGGACTGGATGAGGATACTATTTGTTATAGCGAGCCAGCTTGTTATTCCTCTCTAGTCGAGTTGATAAATCTTGTTCTTTATTTAAACAGTTCAAATTTAGAAGTAGAAGAAGTTAAAGAAAAGGAGTGTTTTCCTCGTCCAGCCCCCTCTGAGACATACTTGGCCCCGCCAGCTCACCCCACGCCGGTTCCCTCCACATACCGCTCCAATGGTTCCGTCCATTTCTGCCCTTCTGTATTTCCCCGTGTCCGAAAATGGGGCTCCAACAGCGCTAAAGTCCACCTTCCTTCCTCCATCTGCAGCTCCTAAGGCCATCCCAGTCCTCAGCCCAGTGAAGATGCAGGCCGCATCACACGCTAGCCCACAGGCCACCATTCCAGAGTCTCGTTCCAAGATGGCCGCCGCCTTTCCAGACTCTCTTCTCGACATGGCCACTGCCATTCCAGAGCCTCGTCCCGACATGGCCGCCATTCCAGAGCCTCGTCCCGACATGGCCGCCATTCCAGAGCCTCGTCCCAAGATGGCCACCATTCCAGAGCCTTATTCCATCAAGGCCGCCATTCCTGAGTCTCGTCCCAAGATAGCAGCCACACTCGGTTCTCGTTTGTATGTATGTGGTTTTTCATCTGAGCTTCTCCTGGTTCCTTGATTTTTTTTTTATTTTTATTAAAGTCTACCTTCCAGTATTCTTCCTCGTCGTGAGAGTTTATATACCACTGTTACGTAACAACCATACCATTTAATGTAATTATAATAACAATAAAATATTTATTTTAATATTTAAATTTATTTTAAATTGCTTTGCATTGTGCAAAATTATCATGACATGAATTATCATGATGCTGTGGAATCCTTTTCTATTGATATATCTGTCTCTTCATTTACAGTTGAAGTAATGATGTGAACATGAGTTCCATCAATGGCTCCAAGAAAGCTTGCAATCCTCACAAAAGCTGCTTGCTTAATATTTTGTCAGATAAATACCTTAACCAATATTAATGTAGCGTCTGTGTAGGATCAGATGAGCAAGTCAACTATAAACTTCGTTAAAGTGTTACCTTCTTGATCTTTTGTTTGTAAATCTCACATTGGCTCCGGCCTGGCTGACATTAACAGCTCACTTGACACATTTTATGGCCGCATCGATGGATCCCCGATTCTCTCCCTTGTGACTTCAAACGATCATGGTCAACTCAGATCGAATTACTGCGAGCCATGCGGCCGCATTCCAAACATCGTCAAACTCCAATACACGTACGCGCACACACAGAGTAACATACCAGGACTCTTAAGTCACGTTCATTAAAATATGATTAAAATGTAATCCTGTAAGCCTGTATTCCAGTTTTCATCATGTATTTAATATTAAGTTACGACTAGTTGTGTGAATTATACCTCAATCCTTTATATGCGAGTATAAGATTATTTGCACCCTGGCATGTTTGGTCTTAAACGAATTCTCTCAGGATGCTTTATTTAACTATGCATGTTCTGTTACGATACCATGCATTAGTCTATTTCTGAGGTCTTTTGGAGTAAAAGTTACCAATTCTGAAACCATCATAAATTATGCAAAGTGAGCCGCAAGACAAGAGAACTTTTCCCTCCTAAAAATCCACGCTGGACATTGGCTGTTCACCCGACGAGGCGTTTTGGGCTTGTTTGTCTTTAAAAGACAACCACACGCACGTTCCCTTTGTCTCTCGATTGTCTCTCAATTGTCCCTCGCCATTTCACGCACGTCTCTCCCGGACGTCTCGGCGACCGCGCTTCCATCACGCGCTCCTCTTCTTCGGGACGACCATCTTTTTGGCACAAGTTTCTTTTGTCAAGCCTTTTTCATCCGTCGCCCGAAGTCACTCTTCATCGCCTAGGAGACGGACTCTTTCTTCTTTATTTTCCGGTTATCTTACTCTTCAGTTAAACCCTTTGAAAATCCCACCGAAGAACCCTTTCTCGGAAAAGGACCAATCGAAACGACCACAGCACCTGAACCTATGCAAGTACAGAACCATTCCTTTCGGAGCGTTTTAAGCTTGATGTGTAAGCTGAGTTTCCTTGCTGGCTCTCAAAGGTTTTAACTGTTCGTAATTTGCCATTTCTTTGATCACCTCTGTTTTCCTGACTTTACTTTGGTTTTCTATATACGTGTATAATTTGTGTATATTTAGCCGTATAGCCTCTGTATCCGTAGTTTCATATATTAAATACATTATATTCATGCTCCATTGTTTCTGCTGCTCATTCAGAAAACCAAGTCACTTCTACGTTGATTCTGCAACATTGCTTTACGCTTTAATGCTATAATAGGAAGTTATTCTCGTGGCCAGAGAATAACATTTCTTTTATAATAGTCTATGAGAAAACCCATAGTTTGCTGGACAAACTAGGATAGTTTTTCTAGTCAACTATTAAATTAGAACTAATCATATATGATTATAATCCGTTGTAATTAATTCACAATATATGTGTTTAATTCCCTCTTGGGTCGATCTATATATGCATAGTATATGGTTCAGCAAATAAATCTCATATAGTTAAATTGGATAGAATTCAGTCTCAAACATTTAGAATTTGTTGCATATTTAACATCTCCAATTTCTCTTCAAGTAGAAATGGGTGAAATGCCTCTGTAGATGCGAAAACATCAATTAATGGCAACTTATTGAGTAAATCTAAGAGGTCAGAGTGGGAATCATCCTACAAAAAAGGTATTGAGTTCTAGTTGGGAATATGGGAAAAAAATGCAATGGTTTTGAATAGAGTGTGGGAAAATTACTAAGAATTTAAATGTACCCAAATAGTTCCTATATCTCCAATGCCATTGTGGATCATGCTCCAACCAGAAGTTGGTCTAAATTTATTAGAAGGAAGGCAAAAGGAAGGTCCATATGAAGCTGAAGTATATAAGGTAAGGGAGTACAACATGGAGTTAAAATATGGAGATTATATGCACATTTTCACAGATGCTTCAAAAGATCCCAAAACAGGTCATGTACTATAGGTGCTGCATTCATAATTCCAAAGGTAAAGGTGTTTAAGAACAGCAGGATATCAGATTCACTGTCAGTGTAAACTGGAGAGATGTTTGCAATAATTATGGCAATAAAGTTGGTAAGAGAGGTTAAAATAAAGGTGCTGGTCATATAATTAGAATATCATCAAAAATTTGATTTATTTCACTAATTCCATTCAAAAAGTGAAACTTGTATATTATATTCATTCATTACACACAGAATGATATATTTCAAATGTTTATTTCTTTTAATTTTGATGATTATAACTGACAACTAAGGAAAATCCCAAATTCAGTATCTCAGAAAATTAGAATATTGTGAAAAGGTTCAATATTGAAGACGCCTGGTGCCACACTCTAATCAGCTAATTAACTCAAAACACCTGCAAAGGCCTTTAAATGGTCTCTCAGTCTAGTTCTGTAGGCTACACAATCATGGGGAAGACTGCTGACTTGACAGTTGTCCAAAAGACGACCATTGACACCTTGCACAAGGAGGGCAAGACACAAAAGGTCAATGCAAAAGAGGCTGGCTGTTCACAGAGCTCTGTGTCCAAGCACATTAATAGAGAGGCGAAGGGAAGGAAAAGATGTAGTAGAAAAAAGTGTACAAGCAATAGGGATAACCGCACCCTGGAGAGGATTGTGAATCAAAACCCATTCAAAAATGTGGGGGAGATTCACAAAGAGTGGACTGCAGCTGGAGTCAGTGCTTCAAGAACAACTACGCACAGAAGTATGCAAGACATGGGTTTCAGCTGTCGCATTCCTTGTGTCAAGCCACTCTTGAACAACAGACAGCGTCAGAAGCGTCTCGCCTGGGCTAAAGACAAAAAGGACTGGACTGCTGCTGAGTGGTCCAAAGTTATGTTCTCTGATGAAAGTAAATTTTGCATTTCCTTTGGAAATCAGGGTCCCAGAGTCTAGAGGAAGAGAGGAGAGGCACACAATCCACATTGCTTGAGGTCCAGTGTAAAGTTTCCATCGATCTATATCATCTAATTTTCTGAGATACTGAATTTGGGATTTTCCTTAGTTGTCAGTTATAATCATCAAAATTAAAAGAAATAAACATTTGAAATATATCAGTCTGTGTGTAATGAATGAATATAATATACAAGTTTCACTTTTTGAATGGAATTAGTGAAATAAATCGACTTTTTGATGATATTCTAATTATATGACCAGCATCTGTATAAGGTAATAATATGCTCAGATTCTAGTCAAAGACTATTTGCAAAAAACTGAGAACATTGTCAAATCAGAAACACAAAGATCCAAATAATGTAGAGATCCGCCTTCTTTACAGTGAAACACTAAAACAATACAAACATACACTCAGAACCAAAAAAGCACAATACACCCAAAAACAACTGACAATAATCGAGAAGTCAGTGAACACAAACCAATTTTGGGAAAATTGGAACAATCTGAAAAACTGATCATGAAGAATTGGCAATCCAAAAAGGAGAAATATGGGAAAGTAATTTTCAAACATTGTTTAATAAAGTACAAACAAACACAAACTGTAAGCAAATTCAAACAATCAACCAATTGGAAAAACTAGAATTAACAATCAAAGATAACCAAAACCCATTAGATTTCCCAATAACTGATAAAGAACTTAAAGAAAAAATTAAAAAACTCCAACACAAAAAAGCATCTGGACCTGATGGGATATTACAAACCCGATTCCAAAAAAGTTGGGACACTGTACAAATTGTGAATAAAAAAGAAATACAATGATGTGAAAGTTTCAAATTTCAATATTTTATTTAGAATACAACATAGATGACATATCAAATGTTTAAACTGAGAAAATGTATCATTTTAAGGGAAAAATAAGTTGATTTGGCATCAACACATCTCAAAAAAGTTGTGACAAGGCCATATTTACCACTGTGTGGCATCCCCTCTTCTTTTTATAACAGTCTGCAAACGTCTGGGGACTGAGGAGACAAGTTGCTCAAGTTTAGGAATAGGAATGTTGTCCCATTCTTGTCTAATACAGGCTTCTAGTTGCTCAACTGTCTTAGGTCTTCTTTGTTGCATCTTCTTCTTTATGATGCGCCAAATGTTTTCTATGGGTGAAAGATCTGGACTGCAGGCTGGCCATTTCAGTACCCGGATCCTTCTTCTACGCAGCCATGATGTTGTAATTGATGCAGTATGTGGTCTGGCATTGTCATGTTGGAAAATGCAAGGTCTTCCCTGAAAGAGACGACGTCTGGATGGGAGCATATGTTCTTCTAGAACTTGGATATACCTTTCAGCATTGATGGTGCCTTTCCAGATGTGTAAGCTGCCCATGCCACACGCACTCATGCAACCCCATACCATCAGAGATGCAGGCTTCTGAACTGAGCGCTGATAACAACTTGGGTTGTCCTTGTCCTCTTTAGTCCGGATGACATGGCGTCCCAGTTATCCAAAAAGAACTTCAAATTTTGATTCGTCTGACCATAGAACAGTTTTCCACTTTGCCACAGTCCATTTTAAATGAGCCTTGGCCCAGAGAAAACGCCTGCGCTTCTGGATCATGTTTAGATATGGCTTCTTTTTTGACCTATAGAGTTTTAGCCGGCAACGGCGAATGGCACGGTGGATTGTGTTCACCGACAATGTTTTCTGGAAGTATTCCTGAGCCCATGTTGTGATTTCCATTACAGTAGCATTTCTGTATGTGATGCAGTGCCGTCTAAGGGCCCGAAGATCACGGGCATCCAGTATGGTTTTCCGGCCTTGACCCTTACGCACAGAAATTGTTCCAGATTCTCTGAATCTTTGGATGATATTATGCACTGTAGATGATGATAACTTCAAACTCTTTGCAATTTTTCTCTGAGAAACTCCTTTCTGATATTGCTCCACTATTTTTCACCACAGCATTGGGGGAATTGGTGATCCTCTGCCCATCTTGACTTCTGAGAGACACTGCCACTCTGAGAGGCTCTTTTTATAACCAATCATGTTGCCAATTGACCTAATAAGTTGCAAATTGGTCCTCCAGCTGTTCCTTATATGTACATTTAACTTTTCCGGCCTCTTATTGCTACCTGTCCCAACTTTTTTGGAATGTGTAGCTCTCATGAAATCCAAAATGAGCCAATATTTGGCATGACATTTCAAAATGTCTCACTTTTAACATTTGATATGTTATCTATATTCTATTGTGAATAAAATATAAGTTTATGAGATTTGTAAATGATTGCATTTCTTTTTTATTCACAATTTGTACAGTGTCCCAACTTTTTTGGAATCGGGTTTGTAAATGAAATGATAAAACACACAAGAAGTAAATTCCAATTGGCCATTATAAAACTATTCAATGTGGTTTTGAGTGTAGGTTACTTCCCTGACATCTGGAATCAAGGCTTGATAACACCAATCTTTAAAAACGGAGATAAATTTGATCCTAACAACTACAGAGGCATCTGTGTGAGCAGCAACCTGGGAAATTTATTGCGTAGCATAATAAATGCTCGACTATTAGACTTCATCATCACACACAATGTACTGAGCAGAAGTCAAATCGAATTTTTACCAAATTACCGTATATCTGATCACATCTATACATTACATACTCTAATTGAAAAACATGTTAACCAAGATAAAGGTAAAATATATGCATGCTTTATCGACTTCAAAAAAGCTTTTGACACAATTTGGCACCAAGGACTATTTTACAAAACTATTGAAAGTGGCATAGGAGGTAAAACCTATGACCTTATCAAATCAATGTACACTCAAAGTAAATGTGGTGTAAAAATCAGCACTAAACGTACAGGGTATCTTTCCCAAGAGCGTGGAGTGAGACAGGGCTGCTGCTTAATCCCAGCATTATTTAACATTTACATCAATGAACTGGCGAGCAGTCTGGAGCGATCTGCAGCCCCTGGCCTCACCCTGCACACCTCACAGATCAGATGCCTGCTGTATGCAGATGATCTGGTTCTGCTGTCTCCCACTCAACATGGTTTACAACAGAACCTGGACCTGCTAGAGCAATACTGCCAGACCTGGGCCCTGACGGTCAACCTGAGTAAAACCAAAATTATGGTATTTCAGAAAAGATCCAGATCCCAGGGAACACAACACACATTTACATTAGGCACTAACCAGATAACACACACATCACACTACAACTACCTGGGTTTAAAAATCACATCCACAGGAAACTTTAATGATGCTGTGACAGAACTGAGAGACAAAGCACACAGGGCCATAAAACGGCAATGTCCTATAGAAATCCCAATTAGAATTTGGCTGAAAATATTAGAATCAGTAATTGAGCCCATTGCACTCTATGGCAGTGAGGTGTGGGGTCCACTGACAAATCCAAATCAAGATCTCACCAAATTGGAAAAACATCCAATTGAGACCCTGCATGCAGAACTCTTTAAAACTATATTACACGTGCACCGGCATACAACCAATAACGCATGCAGAGCAGAATTAGGCAAATACCCTCTATTCATAAAGATACAAAAAGGGCAATTCAATTCTGGAAACATCTGAAACTAAGTGACCCCCAATCATATCATTATAAAGCCCTGCAATGCCAAGAGATGAGCAAAGAAAGCAACCACTTCCCTCAGCTGATCCATAGCTTCAGTCCTGATGTTTCACGAACATCTACTGATGCTCTGAATCGCAACATCAGAATTAATCGGATTACTGCACAAATCAAACAGAATTACATCACTCATTGGCAATCCCAAACACAACAACTAGTAAAATGCAATGCTATTCAGCCCTAAAGAGAGAGTACAGTATGGCAGAGTACCTGTACACAGTGTCAAATAAGAAACTCAGAAGCACGTTGACCAGATACAGACTCAGCGGACACAAGCTGATGATAGAGACGGGCAGACACAGAAAAACATGGCTGCCCGAGGAGCAGAGATTGTATTCACACTATGATCTGAATCAGATGGAAACAGAGCTGCACTTCCTAACAGAATGCTCCAAATACACGGACATACGGACAGTGTTCTATGATAAAATACAGCAGATCCATCCGACATTTAAAACTCTTTCAAACCAGGAGAAACTGCCATATCTGTTAGGAGAACGCAAGAACTGCTGTGTGTTTGCTGCTCAATATGTGTCTGCCTGTCACCATAGAAGAGAAAACACTCAGTCTGCCCTGATCTGATGTTTACAGCACATGTAGATTATATTAAACCGTATTACTCTGTTATATTACTTAGATGTACATTTTGGTTCTGTAAATATATATAATCCCTCATCTTTTTTTCCCCTCTCATTTCTAGTTTATATACTTACATACATTAGTAATTCATTTTACACTACATGCTTAATACTTTTATATATTAATATTACTATTCTTCTTCTTTTTTCTATTAATACATATATGCACTATTTGTAAGCAGCCCAGCTGCAATTGCTTTGGCAATACAAATGTATCGTTTTTGTCATGCCAATAAAGCACACTTGAATTGAATTGAATTGACTAAAATAACACAAGACGTGTCACTCGTATTGTTTTGAATGGGAGAAAGTGCAACGCACAATATGTTGGAATAAGTCCCACCTTCTAAATAAGAGCCAATCGCCGATCGGTAAAGTCATCGCGTCACTGCAGCTGCCGTTAGAAGCTCCGGTTTCTATAGAAACAGTCAGACGCGTGCCTCCGAAATGAGGCACAAGAGACGCGCATTTAGTACTGCGCATGCGTATTTAACTTGTCATGATTCGAGTGTTTAGAAACAAAATTTATGAGGCAGTTGTTGTCAGATTTCATTGGTGATTTCAAATATGAAATTTAATCGAAAGCTTGGCAAACAGCTTTGGAGAATTTGATGTTTCCCCATTCAAAGAGATAGGAACTGCACTTTGATGCCCGAGAGGCGTTTCAAAGATGGCCGCCGAGTGAAATGACTTGTCTTAAAGGGACTTTGTTCTAGTTCAGTTCTAAACAGTCTGGGTGATCAGAAGTCAGAAAAAAGACAAGATATGATAATAGAGATTATTCACTTATTCTATACACCGATTATTCAATTATACAGTTATACTAGATATTAAATGAGATATTAGTACAGTTCCGGGTCATATTGTGTTGAAAGGTAATGAAGATGCAGATGTATTAGCAAAAAAAGGCAATAGAACGAGAGCTAGTTGATATTCAGATTCCATTTAGAATATCAGAAATTAAATCAATAATTAAAAAGAATATTCAGAAACTATGGCAATAGTATTGGGTCAGTGATACAAAAGGTAGACATTTGTATCTCATACAATTAGTAGTGGGAAAGGGTATCAGGTGGGAGCGGAGCAGAGGAGAACATAATAGCACAATTAAGGCTGGGGTATACAAGGTTGAACAGTACATTACATTATGGTAATAGGCAAACATTCAACAGGTCTATGTGAGGTGTGTGGTGTAAATGAAATGGTTGAACATGTTATAATACACTGTAGAAAATATACCGTTGAAAGGTATGAATTGAAGGATGAACTAGTGAAGAAGAGTGAGCAGTTTACAATTAGAAATGTATTAAATCCAGAAACAGGTAGAAACATAACATCATTAATGTTGCAATATGTGGGAGGTACAGGTCTGTATAAACTAATTGAGTATGTGGGTTTAATTTTTTTTCTCCATGGGGGCTGATTGTGGAAACAGAGAAGCTAAACATGCAGCGACAGATAAAGCTTCAGTCTCTATGTGGGAATAAGAATAAGGGGTGATGGTATGTAGGTTTTGTGGGATAAGGTTAGTCAGGAGATTGTAGGCAGTGTCAGTGGTCCATTGGGGTGATAGGTGGTTGGTAATGCACTTATATTTCTACGATCTACCGTAAATCAAGAAGAAGAAGAAGAAGAAGAAGAAGTAGAAGCGGGAGCTCTGCTCAACCTGTGACTTCCTGTTGTTCCTGTTGCTATTGTGCTTTTGTGTGTTTGCTACAGTGTGTTGCTGCTGCTTGCTCGTCTTATGATCTTCCTGTGGTGTGCTGTGTGAATTTTGGTTTTGAGTTGATAGATTGCTGTCAATCTCTTTTCTTTTTGTACATTTTGTATATTATTGTAAATATCTTTTCCACACTTGGAAGCTGTAGGGGGTGAGTGCTATTTATTTTGTAAATACTATTTTCTCATTTTTTTCCATCAGATATAGGATAATTTATTGTATTGTTATTTCTTTTACTTTTGATAGGGAATTTAGTTGTTCCTGTTTGTTTGGTGTTTGTTTGTTGTTTTGACCTTTGCTCACCCCTTTCACTCTTGGTCCTGTACATAAAAGTGTACAAAGCATCTTTGATTGCCAATTCTAGTTTAGTGCTAGTTTAGTTCTAGTTTAGTTTAGTGCAATAGTGCTATTTAAGACCCTGCTTAATGTGAACTGATGGGCCCAAGTCATCACTTGTGCACTGCTGTACTTTTCCAGTTGCCAAGAAATGTCATTATGTCATATTACTTTAATTTCTGCAGATTTACTGATTACTATTGATTTACTGACCAGATAATGACGTGTTCAATGATGATGGACAGGACTTTGTAGCCACTTTGCCTCTTTGCAGCCTCAGTGGTTTTGTTTCAGGACCCATGCATTAAATAGTGACCCAACCCAATGGCAAAATTGTATAAAAAATCCCTAAAATCAAAATTTGAAATCGAAACTCCATAGGACCACATATAAATTATTATTTTTTTTTTTTTTAAATGAATGATTCTGCAAATGATAAACAACAGTTCAGGTGTGATGTACCCAATGTAGTTTTTTTTTTTTTTTTAAACTTGCATACAGTTTTGTTGATTTTAAAGGATAAGGATCAGTGGTTTTGACTAGATGCACATCCTTTCATCATGTGTATGTTCAGTTTAGTTCATTTTCGGTCATGCCTACGTTAGTTCTCATTAGTTGCTATGGTGTCTTATTAGTTAATCTCTGCCCAGCCGTGCCTGTTTAGTGTCCTCAGTTGCTATGTGTATATATACTCCCTGTTCTGTTCAGTCCATGTTTGGTTATAGTTTGTGTGAACAGTAAGACTTTTGTTGTTATCACCATCTCCTTCGTCGTTCCAAGCAACCCTGAACTGTTACAGAATAACCTGACCACTCAAGAACAAGTAAAGAAAACAAACAACAGACTCACCGGCATTACGTCTCCTCTTCCTCCCCGAGAACCAGAAGTTTTTGGGGTATTTGGCCTGGATGCTCCGGAATGAAAGCCTCTCCCTCACAGCCAGCGAGCCCAAGGCACCCACAAAGCTCGTCCAGGAACCAGAGCCAGATAACACCAAAGCCCTGGAGTCGACGCATGCGGGTCAGTCCATCTCAGAGCTAGGAGCGGACCTAGACCTGATAGATCTGTGTTCCGCGGATCCAGTTCCCACCCAAGTCCCCACCCTCGAGTCTTCATCTTCCTCGCCGGTCCCATCTGAAAATGATCTTCTTCTGCCTATATCCTTGCCTGACTTCCTGGTCCCATCTCCATCGCTGGTCACGGCCAGTCCCCTGGATCCGTCGGCACCACTGGTGCTGTCCAGATCCTCGGCTCTGCCCCCGCCGCTTACTCCGTGCGGCTCATCTTCCTTGTCTCGGGCTTCCCCTCCACCAGCTCGGCATGAGGCCGAGTCCCTGGCTCCACCTCGGGCCTCCAGGCCCATGTCTCCACCTCAGCCTGTCAGCCCGTCGCCATCACCTCCACTACCTCGTCGTCTCCGTGGCCCGTCTGCTATGAGACTCCGCTGGGCTCCCTCGTCACTCTAGGTCGGTTTCCGGCGGTCGACACCCAGCTTCTGCCACGGACTTCCGGGATTCCGGCTGTGCCTACACCCTGCACCCCTACGGCGTCATAGGGCTCCTCCCTTCCTCCGAGCTCCCCATCGTCCTTGCTTGCTCCATCGTCGCCCCGCTCATCCGAGTCCCCGTTGCCACCTCAGTCCTGCGAGCCAGCAGCTCAGCCCCAGGCTTCCAGGCCTTCAATGTCACCCAGGTTCGTCAACCTCTCTGATTTGCTGGTTCCTCCTCTCTCCAGGACTCCGCCCTGGATCCTCCCACCGTCAGCTCCACCATGGTGCCTGTGGCCACCTACCCCAGGCTTCTGTCCGTCACCAACTCTATGCCCTCCACTGAAGCCTCCGTCTGCTTTCCTCCTCCTAAACTTTTTCTGTCACAGCACGAGTTCGCCACCTTTTGGAGGGGGGCTTATGTCACGTGTATGTTCAGTTTAGATCATTTTCGGTCATGTCTACATTGGTTCTCATTAGTTGCTATGGTGTTTCATTAGTTAATCTCTGTCCAGCCGTGCCTGTTTAGTGTCCTCAGTTGCTATGTGTATTTATACTCAGTGTTCTGTTCAGTTTGTGTTTGGTTATTTTTTTGAGTGAACAGTATCTTACTCTTCTGTGTTTGCTATTGAATTAAAGACTTTTGTTATCACCATCTACTTCGTCGTGCACTTTCCAAGCCACTCTGAACTGTTACACCTTTGATGTCAATGACAAAATTTATGGGAAGTAGGCCTACACTTTTAAAAGCTGATAAACCTATTTATTTTTCTAGTGTAACTAGGCATTGTTGTTTGTGAGCATTTAGCTTTGTTTTTTTTTTTTTTTTCATTCCTGTCTATCAGAACAAACCTGTGCTGTGACCAACTGACAATCACTGATCCTGAACTCTGACATAGATTAAGGTTTTCATAGGTTTAAGTTTAGATTGAGACATAACAGAAAAGCAGTGGAGATAACCCCCCAAACCCCCCCCCCCCCCCAAAAAAACAGCCAACACATGCCACACTTAAATTCTTTTTTATCTTATCAGTGTCCGATATCATGATTGCATTATGGGAAGATCTCAGTCTCAATACAAATAGACATCAATACAAATTGATGTGATTAGCCATAAGACAAATTGTTGTCTTGTAAACAGATGTAATGGCCATGCAAGGGAGGCTCACTAAGGTCCGCTATGGCTTAACTTACTCATGGGTAAAAAAACAAAAACAAAGCATATTACAGAAAGCATTACATTATCTACATTACATGATTTTAGATAATTAAGCATTACCCATGCTTACCATGTTACCACTGTATATAGAATATAGAGAAAAAATTAAAGGATTAAACTTTTTATCTCACAGTTCTGACGTTTTTCTCACAATTCCGAGTTTACATCTCACAAGATATAAAAAGAGATATGAGATAGGGCCTATAAACTCGCAACTGTCTTTTTTTTTTTTTCCGCAATTGTGAGTTAAACAGCTCAAACATACATTTTAGTCTGGGACTAGGCAAGCCTTGTCTGTGAAACCGGGGGATTAACTCGCAAAAGCAAATTATAAACTACAATTCTGATAAAAAAAAAAAAGACTGACTTTCCCCCCTCAGAATTTAACTCACAATTGCATGTTATAAAGTCAGAATTACGAGATATAAACTCACAATTCTGAGAACAAAAGTCAGAATTGCGAGTTTATATAATTAGGCCTATTTATTTAGTAGAGATTAAGTATTTTAGTAGGCTATATTTGTACATATGTTTTAATAAAATACAGTATGAGTTTATCTGACTTCTGTTGGTGTGTATTAACGAATGATTCAATGACTGATTCATAATACACAAAAATATAGTCATTTAGCGCCACCTACTGCTGATGTAACTTGCAGAAAGCACGAATGTGACGAATCTTTTGGTGAAAGGATTCAAAAGATTCGAGGTACTATAATGAATCTAAATCACAATTCATTTTAGTTGCTTAGTAGATCAAGTATTTTGGTATTTTTGTACATACGTTTTAACAAAAGACAGTATGAGTTGTTTTGCTTTCGGTCGGTGTTTTTTTTAACGAATGATTCATAATACACAACATACTGAATTATAGCCACCTATTGCTGATGTAACCTGCAGAAAGAACGAACGAGTGAACGAATCTTTCTGATGAAAAGATTCAAAAGATTCTTACTGAGATGAATCCACAAATCCCCACTACTACATTTTAGAACACCGTATCTCTCTTGGGAGAAATGCATGATCTGTACGGGGAACGTGACGTGAGGGAATGTGATTGGAGGAGGCTTGAGCTATATAACTCACTGGCTGCTGCTCCTCCCTTTCGCCAGTGGAGTTTCACTACGAGCTTCTGCACCATACAGGGCAGACGGGAACACAAACACAAGTAAGTCTCTCTTCATTTTGCAAATCAGTGTGCATATGTTATACATCCGAACGTCTGCATTGCTTCTTCTTGACGTCTGATACACGTATATTGTTAGGGGAATTTTCTGCCGTGAAAATGTGCTCTGGCTCGACTCCATGTCAATTTCTCCCCACTGTTTCACCCTTTGCTCTAATGCCTACGTGGACTTTGTGTGGACAGTCACTAATGCTGATCTTGATTAAACATTCACACTAGGCCATCAGCAAAGGTCGTGTTTTCAGTGTATATTTGTTAGGCGTTGTCATTCTCGTAGTATTAGGTTATAATGGATCAATAAGAGTAAAGTTTTTCTAATCCAGTGTGTTAGCGCTTGCGCTAGCTGGTGTACGTGTCACTATCGCGCACGCGCAGCTCAAAGTTTACTGGAGTTGGTGTCTAGCCAGGACAAGTTTTTTATCTCCGTAAACCACACAAACTGGCGTATTTTACAACGACAGACATTACTAATTCCATTAAATATGTAACCCATCAACCTCTCCCGGGATTTAAATATTTCTAGCTGTGAGTTGTTGAGAAATTAAGTGTTAAACGAGAAATCCGTCTTTCCTACTCCGTTAGCCGTTAGCATGGCGTGTCATGAGTTGACGTAGCGCGCATGTATACAGCAGTGTGAAGATTTTACATCCAAAAGTCGTTTTTTATACACACAAAACATTGTATTTATTGAATATACGTTAAACTATTATTCCATTTCCCCTCGTGTGTCATTCTGAGAGAAAATGTAAATCCGCCATATTTAAATCTGACATACGCAGGAATGGCCACGTTAGCAAGACGCGAGAGGGCCTTTTCACCACTTAAAGACACACATTTGTTTTTTTGTTTAGTCTTGCTTATTTAAAGTGTTTATACACATGTATTGGCGAGTATATTCAATGTATCTTTAAGCATGGTTATGATTTAATATTTTTAAACTCGTGAACGAGGATCATAAGTAGGTGCAGCAAGATTTATCAGTCTTTTAGATCCTATTTCTAGCTTTAATGAGTCACATTTGCATGTATTTAAAGAAGTATGCAACGTCAAATGAAATGCAAACAAATAATGCCACGTGTAACTAAGTTCTGGCAAACTAAAGCGGTTTTGCATCATCAGTGACAGTCTGATTTTTTTTTTTTTCCTCCCCTTTTCCTTTGATCTGTTTTGTCTTTAGGCAAAAGCTGGCAGGCTGACACGAACGGGCAGCTTTACAGGACGGATTATCTGGTAACTGACCATTTAGCTGGTAAGATTATTGACCACCGCCTTTGTTCCTACTAGATTAATTTGCTGACAGGCCTAATGTTTGCTTTGAACTGCAAGATCTTTGTTTGTCTTGTGTTTGTAGCCATGGGTCACAAGTTGTTCGCTGTGATCATTAAAGATCAAAGCACATCTTATGAGTGGTCACATGATTAAATTTGTCATTTGAGCATCTGAAGGATTTTTAGTGTTCGATTTGTGGATCAACTCCCGTGGAGTGCTTTTGATCTGCCTTGAGGAGCTGTATGTATGCGTTTAGCCTCTGGGTCCAAGTCTTAAGGAGGCCTGTAGAGGAAGAGGCCCTGCCAGGGGCATGCAGAGAAGCACATTAAAACAGCCCTGTACTGTGTAGAGAGGTTTGGAGTTTGCATTTGGGGGGGTGGGGGGTTGAGGAGCCAGATTGTCCGAGCGAACTGGAAGGAATGTTGTATGACTTAATACAAGTGATTAGCCAATTATCCCAAGGGTTACTCCATCTATAGATGATAGTCTTCCATTTTACTGTATAATTTCTGCACACCATTTTCGCTACCTACGAGTCTTTGACGTTGAAATTTCTGCAGCGAATATAAGTGGTCTTTCATGATCCAAGGCTGCATGGCTGTAACAGTAGCCTCAGCTTTTATGTTCTTGGCTTTTTAGTTTTCTTCACAGTCCTGTGTGGGGAGTAGGAGAGCAGTCCGCCAAGTAGACGTTTCACTGAGGTGTGGCGTGCATGTTTTTAATTAAATGCGAGTGTGCTTTGGAACTTTTATTTACGAAGTAGAAAAAGGTTTTTTTTTTTTTTCTTTTTTTTTTTTTTTTTTTTTTCCTTCTGCTGCTGCTCTTCATGCTAGGGGTACAACAAATAAGGGTTAGTGGGGAAATCCTCTTAGCTTTAGCGCTCGTTCGTCTAACTCCATGGCTTAGAATTACCTCTTGTCCAAGGTAACAGATGGGCAACTTTGACCTTCCACAAAATGGATCAGTCCTAACAGTGTTTTAAATTTGCTCCTACAGACAGTGTTCACTTATTTTGCTCTGAACAAACCACATTTTGTGAGATCATGAAGTTAATTTCAAAATATAGTTTCCCCCCCCCCCTTTAAAGTTTCGATGAAATCTGAAGTAGCAACAGATCTTTTTTTTTTTTTTTTTTTTTTTCCCTGTTATGTATATGAGTGAAATTAATTTTTGAAAGAGTAGGGTGGTGACTTGGTTCTGTAATTTGTTTTTGTTTGGATGGGGCAGAATGCAAGAAAGGGGCAGGGTTTAAGTGGAGTAAGTGATTGAAGAAGCCCGGCATATGTCACCAGAGAAAAGTCTGTCGTTTCACTGGAAGATCGCGCTAAGAAAGTTTAATTAAATGTTATGAGGTAAAAAATGAAACCTACATGGATGAATCATTCATAAGATCAATAACATGCGTTTACAAAATTAGATGGCATGGAATTATTTCATGCAGGCTTAAATCTGTAATCATGAAAAGTTTATGCTCCACCCATGTTGACAAATGGGTTTATATCTTAACTGCCAGGGTGTATTTTGTTTTATCTTGGTCATAACTTCTGCCAGGCACTGTTCCTTTATGTAGTAATCAGCTGAGCTCTTCCTTTCTTAGTGGCACACTCGGACTCCGTGTAAACGTGGGATTTCGACCATGAGCTCAGTCGCTGTACTTACGCAAGAAAGCTTTAATGAGCATCGCAGTGGCCTTCTGCCAGAGCAGGTCAAAGGTAAGTGGTGGTTTTATCCATTTTGACATGTCCGTAATCATTTCTGGCAAAGCTAATGTTGAATGTTGTCTTTCTCTTCCTGTTAGCTGCTGTGGCAGGCTCTAGCGGTGCTGAAGATGAGGATAGCCTCCCCACCTACAAGGATGCCTTTCCCCCTCTGCCTGAAAAGCCTTTGCCAGAGGGGGTACAGGAGACTGGAAATGCCTGGACGTCTAAACTTAAACCTCTCAAGTCCTCAATAATTACCCAGGTATGGCGATCAAGCTAGTTACAGTCACTTTATTACCTGGGGAACGTTTGTTCATTGGTTTGACTGTTTTCCGCTTTGATAAATACAGGTTTTCCATGTGCCTCTGGAAGAGCGCAAGTACAAGGACATAAACCAGTTTGGAGAAGGAGACCAGGCTAAAGTGTGTCTTGATATCATGCACAAGACTGGAGCCCACCTGGAACTCTCTATGGCTAAAGACCAAGGCCTCTCCATAATGGTCTCTGGGAAACATGACGCTGTCATGAAAGCCCGCAAAGAGATTGTGTCCCGACTGCAGACTCAGGTAATATAAATCTTTCAACAGTTTTATGCTTATAACGTGTTTTGGGAAGCTTATAGAAAGGCACAAGATACTGGTATTATATTGGTTATCGGCCAGTATTTGTTATTTTGAAGATTGAAGCTATTTAATCTTTAAAACGCTAATTTAATAAATTAGCAAATCTCAAAATGAATATCCATTTTACTTGTACTGTTTAAACACTTGCTTTTTAGTTTTTGTTTAAACATTTATTTAGATAATGGCATAGAATTTTAATATTGACAATTTATTGCTATTGGTCATGAAAAAAAACTTATCAGCTTGTTGGTATCTCCCTGAATTATAATGGTTGTATATCCCTAGTAACTTCTGTAAATACTTTACTTTACAACAGGCTTCAGCTACTGTGGCCATCCCCAAAGAACATCATCGCTTTGTCATCGGCAAGAGTGGGGAGAAGCTGCAGGAGCTCGAGCTGAAGACTGCCACCAAGATCCAGATCCCTAGACCCGAAGACCCCAGTAACCTGATCAAGATCTCTGGAACCAAGGAAGGCTTGGAGAAGGCCAAGCATGAGATCCTGCTCATCTCTGCCGAGCAGGTTTGGAACTTTATTTGATTAATTGTTTAACTTTATCACACAGTTATGTATCAGATATTCAACCTAAAAGATGATTGTGATGATGATGAGGTTTTCAATTATTTGCAGGATAAGCGTGCTGTGGAGAGAATGAACATTGAAAAGGTGTACCACCCCTTCATCACTGGAGCTTATAACAAGCTGGTGGGGGAGTTGATGCAGGAGACGGGAGCCCGCATTAATGTCCCTCCACCCAGTGTGAACAAAACGGAGATTGTCATCACTGGGGAAAAAGAGCAGGTGGCCCTGGCCATAGCCAAGATCAAGAAGATTTATGAGGAGAAGGTGAGCAATGACAGAATAATTAATGGACTTTTATTGACTTTTCCAAATCTTCTTAACTTACTGGACCACATATCCATGTGAAAGAAGTAATGATAAACTTGAAAGCTACTGAGGAGAGTGTTTAAAATGTGGCCTTTTGCTCATTTCAGAAGAAGAATGCAACCACTATTGCAGTGGAGGTGAAGAAATCTCAGCACAAGTATGTGATTGGGCCTAAGGGTAACACCCTGCAAGAGATCCTGGACAGGACCGGCGTCTCGGTCGAGATCCCACCCCTCGACAGCAGCTCAGAGACAGTAATCCTGCGCGGGGAGCCAGACCGGCTGGGCCAGGCACTCACTGAAGTGTATGCCAAGGTAAACAAGCCTGTTTTCCTCCCCCTCTCGGTTTCAGTGCAAGAATTCTTTCCCTCAAGCTCTTTTTGCACTCTTCGCGTTTAGCTTTAATTTAAGAAATGTATTAAATGTAACTGTAGAAATGCTATCAATTTGACTAACCTTTGACACTTACTTTCTCTGTACAGGCCAACAGCTACACTGTGTCCTCAGTCTCTGCTCCCTCTTGGCTTCATCGTTTCATTATTGGCAAGAAAGGACAGAATCTGGCAAAGATCACGCAGCAAATGCCCAAGGCGAGTCAACTTTTCCCTAATCACATCAGAGTGCTTGGCCTGAATCTCCATTGTCTTGCTCAGTGAGGGGCATGTGTAGATGTAGCTTATTTTCAACAGATGTTTTTGACCAGAGTCACATGTCAAAGTGACAGTTCAAAGGTCACAGTAATTGCATCAACCAGCACAGGTAGTTCATTTTAGCCCCCTGAATATTTTGTATGAATATCTGAACATATAATGTGTCAAAAGAAAGAACAGCGTTGTCATAAATGACAGAATTCCATGAATGGCGGGGAAAGAATAAGAACAAACCTCATTAGTTCATGCGTCAAGCAAGCAGCCTTGATCTTCCATTGACCATATTAGATGTGCTTTATGTATGTGCATTGATCTATGTGCATATGTGATTAAAAGCCTAGATTAAATAAGTGATTGTGTGTCTTCAGAAGACTTGGATTAAACCGTTTGATTTGTATGGATTACTTTTATATTGTCTTTATGAACTTTTTGAAGCATCAAATTTTGGTGGAATGGATTTTCAGTGGAGGGAAAGTAATCTCTCAGGTTTTATTAGAACATTGTCATTTGTTAGGAAGATTAACAAAAATATTATCTTATGGGTCTGGAATGGCATGAGGGTGAGTAACTGATGGAATTTTGGGTGAATTAACCCTGTGATGCTCTGTTTATTAACAGGTGCACATTGAGTTCACTGAGGGAGAGGACAAGATCACCTTGGAGGGTCCCACCAAAGATGTACAGATAGTACAGGGCCAGATTGAAGAAATTGTTACAGATCTGGTAAGAAGACTAATCTCCCTATTACATGACAATTACAGGCTTCCATTTGCTTTGTTAAATTTTAGCCTCAGTGTGTCCTAAACAGTTTGGCTGGTTTTCATGTGTTTCTTATAGGTTAGTCGAATGGACTACACTGAGATAAGTGTGGACCCCAAGTTCCACCGACATTTAATTGGGAAAGGCGGTGCAAACAGTGAGTATACATACAGCTGTTGTGATGTTTAAAGTGGGTATTTTGCAAACCTATAACAAATGTGCTTTTCTCTCTACACCTAGTTAACCGCATAAAGGAACTGCACAAAGTGTCAGTCCGCATTCCACCTGACAATGAGAAAAGTAACCTTATCCGTATCGAGGGTGACCCCCAGGGCGTGCAGGAGGCCAAGAAGGAGCTGCTGGAGCTAGCGTCACGCATGGCAAGTTGGATGGATTTGTAATTGAATAAAGGCTCTGTTTACTGTTCTCTCTTCAGTGTTCTTTCAGTTAAGATTTACCACTTGTTATGTGTGTAACGGTTGCGTTTGTTTAAATGGTTTACTTTATAATTTCTGTCTGCAGTAAGTTTGTTTGCATAATTCTTAAAGTGGAGTCAGGTGAATGTGTCGATGGGGGGGGGAAAAAAAAACTCTGTAGACTCTACAGCCTCGAAGTCTGCTGGGTTATTTGCAGGAGTTGCCTGGCAACTCTTGACTTAAAGTCTCTAAGAATGTCATGATTTCAACAGGAGAATGAGCGTACAAAGGACATGATCATTGAACAACGTTTTCATCGAGCCATCATCGGACAGAAAGGGGAGAAAATTAAGGAAGTTCGGGATAAGTTCCCTGAGGTAAATGTTTTAGGTTACATGGTGTATTTTTCCAGTCACACATTTGTGTACGTTTAATGGAGAAATAACATTTCTTCCCCCTTGCTTTCAGGTCATCATCAACTTCCCTGACCCAACGCAGAAAAGTGACATTGTACAACTGCGTGGGCCTCGCACTGAGGTGGAAAAATGCACAAAGTTTATGCAGAAAATGGTGGCTGAAATGGTAAACATATATTCTCATTTTTCCTGAGTTTTCTATTGCTGTGTCTATTTCTACTCATTTGCTGATGTTGTGAATCGATATATCAGGAACACTGACACATTTGCAAGGGTTTTGATCCACCAAACATCTGAGCATTGATTCACACAACAATCACCTTGTTGCATTAAAATGTGACTCTGCAACATCACTATTTTTGTTCAATATCATTGTTTTGATTTGGTTTTGTTTACTGTCCATCTTCTATGTGACTTAAAAGTCCTGGGGAGTATTCCAGAAAGCAGGTTATGTGACATACCTGGGTTTGTGTAAGGGCAAGTAAGCGGATAACCTCAACTTTTGGTTCCAAAAATGGAGGTAACTTTCACGGTATGCAAGTAGCCATAGCAACTTGCTCTCTGAACACAATCTGCTGGTTCTGTTCCAGGGTTAGTTTACTTCAGAGGTGGTCAGCACATGCATGCCCTATTGATGAGGCTCCAGTAGGTATGACAGATTGTGCACAATATCGATATCTATCTAGCTATTTTTTTATATATATTTTTTATATATATATATATATATATATATATATATATATATATATATATATATGAGATAAAATATGAGATACATTTCTTTTTTTATTATATACTTGCCATCAAACAAACAATATAGTTCTTATTCGCAGTGATTAAAGATTATTAAACGAAAAATGATTGCACAGCCACTAAATAGGTGATAATCACAAAGTATGTAAATTGCCATTGAACAAATTTATATATTCTGAACATACTGAGTTGGCTGAACTTACTCCCAGATGCATTTTTGGAACCAGCATACCTTGAGTAAACAAGGTTTGGGTTAATCAACCGAGAATTCAGGGTATGTTTGACTGTAAGCAGGGTTTTTACTGGGTCAAAAATGGTCTTTGGTGGTGACAGACATGGTCATCCACACAAACAGTAAAAA